>NC_090730.1:149663339-149678339 GCF_036898095.1 Palaemon carinicauda | reverse complement strand
ATGATGTTAATGTCACATCATTCAAAATGAACCTGCTTCATATTGCTTGCCGTTTCTATTCTTATACTTTATCCCTTAGCATCTTTTTGCTTAGGCAGGGTCACATTAGAACTTTTCCTGGTATTTTTTATCATCTTATTATATAACTATATTCTATAATAGTTCAAAAGGCAGTGGTATACAACCTCGAATATACGTGTCACGAGCTTTACCAAAATTGTTGGTTATATCTTGAAATTTTGTGGAAAGTCATTAAAAAATGCCAAACGACGTGCAAGTATGATAGTGCAAATTTATAGTCTCTCTCTTATACAGTCATTTATTCGAAACATCTGTGCTTATTTAATTTCCTCAGTGGACTATTTTTTCCTATTGAAGCCCTTGGGCTTATTTCTTCCTGCATTTCTAACTATGGTTGCATCTTGGCTAATAATAATAATAATAATAATAATAATAATAATAATAATAATAACCCAACCTCTCACCAGCAGACACCTAACATCTGCCAGACTACAGCATTGTTAAAATCACATGTATATGTACTGTGGAAGTCACGAACTGGAAGGTCAATCAGTTTTAGCAGTATAGTCCATATATGCAATTGTCTGCCTTCCTCTCTAGTTCATATATCATTAACCTGACTCTTATCTTTTGAAAAATTCAAATGATATTTTTGTTGACCTTTTACTTGAGCTTTGAGATTCTTTCTATACATATGTGAACCTTAAATCTTATCATCTATCTGTTACTTATTCCTTTTCTTCTCTATCCATTACTTGTTGATATACTGTGTCTATTCTTTTCTTTTCTTTCATTGGACTTTTATTATATCCCTTTGGTATAATCTGCCTTTTGTCAGATCCAAAAAACCTATTACAGAAAGTGATCCCTTTATTAATACAGTTTTATAAGAACTTTGTGTTTAAATTTTTACATTATTGTGGAGTGTAACATTTCTGGTGGCTCCTGTGTCTTTACCTCCATTATAAATGGAGTTTCCGGGGAAAACTCTGCATTCCAACAGAAACTCGATAACCTGTCTTCGCAACTCGCGTATTTCGTTGTTCTCTGTAAGTTCTGCGAATTTAGGCATAGGTTTAATTCTAAAACTATATATTTTCTTAGTTCCTCTATATTGGGTTTGCTAAATGTATTTTCTTTTAAATGCTACCAGTTCTACCTTTTCCTAATTGGAAAAGTTTCAAACAAGTTGAATTTCATGACCTCAAGTTATTTACATGATTATTATCAAAATAAACACCAAGAATATTATAAATGTCATTTACTATTGGAAATTTAGATATATTCCTGCAATCATAAATTCAGTGACCCACATTGGTTGTTCATCAAAAATAATTTTATGCTTTACAAAAGGCCATTCAGAACAACACCTCGATATGTGTATCAGTATGGTTGCTATTCAGCTTCCTCTTTCCTTTCATCAACCAACTGCAGAGAAACACTACTAGCAGTATCATAAACTTAAAAATCTATACCACATAAGATTGTAACGAGTTCCTTAGGGTCCTTTAGTCGTGGTAAGTTTTTTTTTTTATGGATTTGGGTTACAAGTATTTCCTTTCAGGCTTTAACGAAATGATATTTGACACGTCCGTAGACTTTTACACCATGTTCCACACACAGCATTTCTTTATTTACAAACTAATTTGAAAGTTAATTATTTATCTGTAAATTAGAACTATTGCTTCTTTCCGTGTTGAATCTGGCTCATAGTTTTGATTCTTTTCTTTTTATTCCATAGGGTCTGGGTTTATTTCATCCAATTTTCTCCGCATTAAAAATCTATTACGGCTCCATAATGCACCATGATCCTTCGAAACTTTGCTACGATATTTAATATTGTACACAGGAAACAGCATATTACATCACTTGTGTGATGATAACTTCAATCTTTATTCAATTTGTAATTTTTGAATCTCTTAGTCACGGATTTTCCTATTTATTATGTTACGTCTTCAGTCAACTCATTACTAACATTTTCTTTTCGAGAGACAGAAACTGTTTGAGTTTAACTTTACCCTTGGATGAAAAGTCTGTCTTCAATAGGTTTCTAAAATATGCACACCTATTTACAGTATATACACACAAACACACACACATATATATATATATTATATATATATATATATATATATATATATATATATGTATTATATATATATATATATATATATAATATATATATATATATATATATATATATATATATATATATATATATATATATATATATATATATATATAGGGGTGTGTTTGTGTGAGCAGATAGGGTTAGGGTTTGGGGTGTGATGGCAGAAACTAATTATTATTATTATTAATATTATTATTATTGTTGTTGTTGTTGTTGTTGTTGTTATTATTACTTGCTAAGCCACAACCCTATTTGGAAAAGCAGAATGCTATAAGCCCAGGGAAAATAGCCCAGTGAGGAAAGGAAACAAGGAAAAATAAAATATCTAAAGAAGAGTAACATCAAAATAAATATCCCCTTTATAAACTATTTAAAAGGAACAAAACAAGAGGAAGAGAAATAGGATAGAATAGTGTGCCTGAGTGTACCCTCAAGCAAGAGATCTCTAACCCAAGACAGTGGAAGACTATGGTACAGAGGATATGGCACTACCCAAAACTAGAGAACAATGGTTTGATTTTGGAGTGTCCTCGTAGAAGAGTTGCTTACCATAGCTAAAGAGTCTCTTCTACCCTTACCAAGAGGAAAGTGGCCACTGAGCAATTACAGTGCAGTAGTTACCCACTTGAGAGAAGATGAATTGTTTTGTAATCTCAGTGTTGTCAGGTCTATGAGGACAAAGGAAAATATGTAAAGAATAGGCCAGACTATTCGGTGTGTGTGTGTGTAGGCAAAGGGAAAATGAACAGTAACCAGAGAGAAGGATCCAATGTAGTACTGTCTGGCCAGTCAAAAGACCCCCATAACTGTCTAGCGGTAGTATCTCAACGGGTGGCTGGTGCCCTGGCCAACCTACTACCTGCAGACGTAGATAGAACATGGAAATGAAGATTTGAAACCGAAAGCTGTTTCAGTGAGTAAATACGGTTCTGGGTTAACAGCTATATAAAAAAAATATTTTGATTCAACATTCCGGGATAGAATCGAAGGAAGACTTCTGGATGCAGAAAATGCTTCCAATGAGAACCCAACTCAGGGGATAAGAAACTACCCGGAAGGGTTTTCCGACTCCCCTGATATAAAAGTTAAACTCTTCTACCTAAAAAGTTTATGGGAAAGGGACCTAAAAATTGGGATGGATTTTATCGCCATCTATTGCTGAGAAAGAAAGGGAGCCGGGGGGGGGGAGAGAGAGAGAGGAAACCGAACGGAAAATTTCTCAATATATCTGAAATTATATCATTTTTAGATATTTAATATTGGGCTATAAATGGAATCCCTGTACCCCTTTCATATGACCTAAAAATTGGGATGGATTTTATCGCCATCTATTGCTGAGAAAGAAAGGGAGGGGGGGGGGGAGAGAAAACCGAACAGAAAATTTCTCAATATATCTGGAATTATATAATTTTTAGATATTTAATATTGGGCTATAAATGGAATCCCTGTACCCCTTTCATATGACCTAAAAATTGGGATGGATTTTATCGCCATCTATTGCTGAGAAAGAAAGGGAGGGGGGGGGGAGAGAAAACCGAACAGAAAATTTCTCAATATATCTGGAATTATATAATTTTTAGATATTTAATATTGGGCTATAAATGGAATCCCTGTACCCCTTTCATATGATTTCTTACTTTTTCAGAAAATTTCAAGTGAATATGTAAAAAAACTTCATTCCGTCCTAACTAATAACCCCTAACTTTCGATAAGGCACAACAATTGAATAAAGCCATCCCTTGTCTCCAACCAATCTATTTGTCAGCTAATCATCCGAAAGAATGAGTTTAATATTTCGACCAGTTCCTCTGTGAGATCATAGACAATTCAATAGAAGTTCTATATAGATATATTACAACAAAAGGAACGAATTCTTTCTAATTATCGGTTCCTTCACCTCTTCTGGGCTGGAATCAGAACTTATCAAGGAAGTCAATTTAATTATAAGAAAAGTTTGTAAGGATACGATGAGAGAGTCAACATAGTATTGTGAAGACTGGAAATCTTTTGTAACATAGATAAAAGTGTTGGACGTAGGTTATGCCGAGTCATGTTCTGGTGGTGGACTAATTGCTCTGTTTAATGTCTGATAGGGTTAAACTTTTAAGTATTTCTGACAAATTAGAGTAAATGTCCTGCTAGTCAGAAACGTGATCATATTCAATGTGCTAATATATATCGCTTATTCTTTTTCTAATACAATTGTAGTCATATTTGATTTTTTGGGGGGTAAGATACTTTCGTTTTCATTTATTCCTGTGATCGTGTTATCATTGGTATCTCAATTCTTCATGATGAGAACACGCATATGTGTAACATAAAATATGTTACTCATGTATTACAGGATGGAAAATTCAAAAGAAGGATGGGTGCAAGTTTAGCTTGCATCCTACCCCTACTTCTTGTTCCTACCAAATGTAGCTTGTATCCTACCCAAGTTTTGGGTGGTAAACATTTACCTGGGAATCGATAAATCGTGGTAAAACTAAAACTAAATTTTTCTTCTCTGGGACGCATAATAAATCTATTGAAAATTAGACAAAATATCGGCATCCTATGCTTCTGAGATATTTTTCATTTGTTTATTGACATTCTACGATTCACACTTATTCGCTCCTGTTTGTTCAAGTGAACTTGGCCGGGGGTTCCGGGGATTTTCCCCCGGCTAGGTCTGTGACCTAGGAACTATTAGGTTAGGTTTGGTGGTGTGTATAAGGTTTTAAGCCCTTTTGAATGCATCCCGAAATTTATATAACTAAGATATATTTTTCACCTTTTTCGACCTAAATCCTTAGTAGGATACAACATTTTGAATATCCTGGTAGGATACAAGCTACAAATAAAGCCCAACAATTTATACAAAATAGAGACATTAAAATCTTGAAATGTTCCGTATCTGTAGAAACGTATCACACTTCAAAAACATTTGGCTGGTTGCTCAATTTGCATATGAAAGATTGACCAGGTTATGGAAATCTTGACTTTATTGATAACAAATATTGTAGTCAGCTGTGTTGAAGTAGTCCATTTATTTTCTTATTGACGAAACGGACCAGCATATACTGGAACCAGAAGGACGTTGGGTTACACTGGAAATAATTAAAGATGAAGAAATACACACATTTTCTTTTCTAGCCTCAGTAAACAAGGCTGAAAATAAGAAATATATTTCAATCAAAAGGTAGATTTTGAATATTGGCTGGGCTCTCGATTCCTCACGAGCCAGGCCTCGAATTTAGTACCTGAATTGTACCTGTAAGACCCAGATCCTAAAAACAGCATACTTAATCATAAAAACTCTGCATCCAAGATATCTTAATTAGTATTTTGAAAAATCCAGACTTAGGATATCAAGCTTATTAAAGCTATTATTATTATCATTATTATTATTATTATTAATTATTGTTATTATTATTATTATTATTATTATTATTATTATTATTATTATTAGTTAAGCTACAACTCTAATTGGAAAATGACAAGGGCTCCAACAGGGGAAAATAAATAAGGAAATAAATAAACTATTGTATCTAAGATATTATGTTAATTAGTAATCACAAAATTCAGACTTAGGTTATCAAGTTTATTAAAGTTATTATTATTATTATTATTGTTATTATTATTATTATTATTATTATTATTATTATTAGTATTATTATTACTATTATTATTATTATTATTATTATTATTATTATTATTATTATTATTATTATTATTATCATTAGCTAAGCTACAGCCCTAATTGTAAAACCGCAAGGGCTGCAACATGAAAAAAATAACCGTGTGGAAAGGAAATAAGGAAATGAATAAACTAATTATGTTAATTAGTAATTACAAAATTCAGACTTAGGTTATCAAGTTTATTGAATTTATTATTATTATTATTATTATTATTATTATTATTATTATTATCATTAGCTAAGCTACAGCCCTAATTGTAAAACCGCAAGGGCTGCAACATGAAAAAAATAACCGTGTGGAAAGGAAATAAGGAAAAAAATAAACTATATGAGAAGTAATGAGCATTTAAAATAAAATAAAATATTTTTTTTTTTTTTTAGACATAATAAATAAAAAGTAATTTTACGAAATTTATTTATGGATTACAAAACTCGTACAAGGACGGCTGAGCGGAATATTGATTGTTTACTCTCGGGGCACTCAAAGCATCCCTGAATCGGATATTCTATTTTACAAAATAGCATCGTGATATATAAGATTATTTAAGTCTTGAAAATAGGATTGTAATTTCATCATAAAATTTTGAAGATGGGAAATTATGTCACTGATAACTAAGTTTCTTCAAATCAAATTTAAACTAAGTTTCTTCAAATCAAATTTAAAACACGTGTTTCATTACGGATGAGTTACATACGACATTTAAAAAAAAAAAAGGAAAAACGTATGATAAAACCATAAATTTCATAGGTGATGAGAAAGGGTGGAAAGGGGTTGGTTAGAAAAGTGGCTACGACGTCTTATGAATGAGCCGGCGGCTGGAGGGCGACTGGGAAGTTCGGATCGGTGCAAGGACCCTGGAAAGAGACACTGGAAAGTGGATGCCGCAGTGCGCCATCAACGCTCCATTCTGTGTCCTCCTCTTCCTATTTATGCGTAAGGGAATGTTTATCTATTTCACTCAGGAATCGGTCCAATTCGACACATTAAAGCCCCTTCTTTTGTTACGTAACCCAAAGGCTGTAGCCAACTATCTATTCTTTTCGTGGATCGCCGGTTCGGTGAAACAGCAGCGGTCATGCAGACGAGATGGCGCCTCCATGACATCATGCTCATGACCAAACTGGCGCCCATGAGAGACAGAGATGGAAAGAAAGGAGGATTTTGGAGCTGGAAAAAGAAGCTGGAAGACGGATGATTTATAAATATAAAAGAAAAAAAAAGTTGACAAACAGGCATAATGACCAAATAAAGTAATAAAATGAAGCCTCATGGAAGAAATAAAAATTGACAGATAGACAGATAGATCGGTAGATAGATAGAAAAGGATATAAGAAAGGTTGTAGGGCTAAGTCTGTGATTTTTATGGCACTAGTTGACTAAGGGAAAGTTGTACAACTGGGAGAATGTCTTCAAGTTTAAGTTATTCATCCCCTTCTTGTATGCGGGTTTATTTAACCGCACACTGTTGTTTTAAAGAAAAAAATCTCTCTCTCTCTCCTCTCTCCTCTCTCTCTCTCTCTCTCTCCTCAAATTCATTCCCTTCTTTTTTATTCTTTTTACGACTTTATTTTTGTTTCATTTTTGCATTCTCTTTTTGCAAGCCCTTTCCTTTGTCCTCAGTTTGATTTCGATTTCTTTACTCCCCTCTTTCCCCCCTCTCTCTCTCTCTCTCTCTCTCTCTCTCTCTCTCTCTCAGACTGACCTTGTTTCCATGAGATCACAGTTGCACGGTGCCATGCGACCTACTGCGATTGTCGTCATCGAGGCTCCGGAGATCCATATTTCAGCCATTGAAACAAATGGCCATCAAGCAGGGAGTTTGTTACTGGCACTTGATTTTGTGGCCAATTTCGAGACTTATCTGCAGAAGTTACAGATTCCTTATTGTACTTATCTTATCCGGCCCCTCTTCTCTTTTTATCTTTCTTTTCTACATTGTTTTCTCTGTTGTGAAAACCTGCTTAGAATGGTTTGCTCCATGTCAATTTTTGTAATTTTATAATAATGAGCGTCATAATAATATTAATGATAGTAATAATTATATTCATTATTATTATATTTCCACATTTGTGTAGATGTATCGATATATCTTTTAAGATTTGCCAAAAGAGTATAAAAAAAAACTTTCCTACGCCTGTAGGACTTCCCATGACAAGTAAAGTCCTGCAAGATTCCGAGAGCTTTCTACTGTTTTTGTGAACTTTTTAAAACTGTGTTAAATCCTCGCCACGAATGTATCATTATTTTCGAAGATAAGTCTTTCTTTTGTTATTGTAAGATTTTAGCCAATAATAAGGATACAACCATAATAATGTTACCAAATTATAAGTAAATTCTAGAATCATTCAAATCATCATATCCTTTACAGATATCTATTTCTTATAAGATATCCAGTCATGTTTTCGCCCTAATTGTCTATTCCTCACCCGTAAGATACTGAAAATAATATGATTGGTAGGAAAGAAATCTCATTAACAACTTACACTGAATATCAACTCAAGGGGTATCGTAAAAAAAGAAGGGGTGGGGGGGGGTGTTGGCGGGCTGGGATAGATGGCGATCCAAGGCTCCTTTTTTCACATATCTCTACTATTCCAAGTTTTAAAGATTCTGCTTGGTTAGTGTCGAAGATAATAATGGTCGAGGCTTAGAGAATTATGTTGATAATATGAAATATAAAATATCTCTACACTAAATATTAAATACTGATAATAATAATAAAAAAAAAGCATAATATCTGCAGTAATTCTACTAGAATAGAGCAAATGAACGTTTATATACTATGTAATATGATGTCCGTTTTCTGGAAAATGCAGAACATTTCTTATATGAGGCTCAACCCTATTACCTAATATCAGTAGTGTGCTTAACTTCTAAGAGCATTGGTCGTAGTGTTAAAATTATTATTATTATTATTATTATTATTATTATTATTATTATTATTTCTTTTCTCTTTTAAACTTCTACTTGTATATTTCACTTGTTTAAAATAATTATTTTTTTATAAATCTGATGCATTAGTACATTTAACTTAATAATTAGGTTTCCAAAATATTCCAACACTTAACTCGATACAACCCAAGTCACGTACCTATTCATAATGTTCACATATTAGTTAATACATCTCTATTAGTTCTCATTTCTAAAGATATGAATAACACAACTTACTGGTTTTACAAAACTCCTGATGTAGTACTAAATGCAACTCCAATGAGTATCGATTTAAAAAAAAAAAAAAAAAGTGTATTATTAAAGTGAATACCAGCTAGTTCTTCATTTTCCAAAATATTTAAAAAAATTAATAAGCTTTAATTTTCTTTTTCCTTAAAGAATACTTTATTACTATTAAAGTCAAACCTAATCAGTTACCTCGTTTTGAGAAATAATTCTTACTCATCAGTGAATAGTTCAAATAGTTCTCCAATGCGTTCGAGTCCTCTCAACAGATCAGCGTTAGTCCGAAATTACTGCGGCCCAAATTTGCCGCTATCAAGGCTGACCTACTTTGCCCTCAATGCAAACTAATGGCTTCGCCTCTTCCTAAGGCGTCCCCTCAATTGTGGAGTTGTATGAAACGCTCGGATAACTTAATAACTTTATTTCTTCACCGCCCGTGAAAGTTAGGTCATGTTGTTACTGCTAATGACCCGGAGGCCAAATTAGATGACCTTATAACCTTCGGAGTAGTTCCTTGAATCTGGTTTTTATGACCTCATTAATGGAATATGCAAGTGCCAATGCGGCAAATGAACCGTCTTTTGATATTTCATTATTCGTTGTCTGGACGTGTTTTTATTCGTATTTGATTGATTTGAAGTTTTCTGGCATCCTGACGTCTAAGGTCATTGACGCTAATCGTACTTGAAACTGGTTGTTTTCCTTAGAGAAGTCCATAGATAAAGATTCTTTCTGGCTTTTTCCTAAATCACATTCTCTCTCTCTCTCTCTCTCTCTCTCTCTCTCTCTCTCTCTCGTTTTCTTCTGAATCTAACAACTTACGTTACTTATACATGTTAAATGTTTGTCATATATTCAATTCGAAAAAAGAATCCTAAATACCCAGAATATATTCCTCTTCTCATTTTTAAATCTGTTTATCTTCATTTATATGTTGAGTTATTCAACTTTTTTATTTTTTTTATTTATTTTTTTTTAATTGTAACTTTCGTTGGGTCTTATCTTATTTTTAAAACAACAACGTCAGATATTTAAATGGGGTTTACCCATCCTCTCAGGAGGACCTTGCATGAATTAAGAATTTTTTTAAACAAGCCTTATTTCTAATTGCTCTCAAACTTCAGATAGAAGTTTTGGAGGATTACTTGTGTATATTTAAAGGAAGACACTTCCTCATACTTAGAGGAATATTTGTTTGGGTAATGACAATTGATGTCTTTGCTGAGATAATTTTCCCCGTGTTTCCGCTATTCTGGGAGGACGTTCTACCATATTGTTAGTTATCACAGTAATATGGATTAAGTTTACTATTTTGATACCCGAGTGAATTACCTAATTGCCATTGCATGTGTCTAGCAGGTTGATGTTGATGATTATGGTAACCACAGTTTGCTGATCAACAGGCTGATATATATATATATATATATATAGATAACGTGAGATAAATTCTTTGTTCTCTCTCTCTCTCTCTCTCTCTCTCTCTCTCTGTATATATATATATATATGTGTGTATATATATATATATATATATATATAAATATATATTTCAGTCGGTATATCCATCTGTCCGTTTTTCCTATACGTCAATGATAAGATTAATTTACGGTTTCATAGATTATAATGAAAATAAGAAACTTTGCGAACACAGATAGCTATACCTGTTACATGTAGCGGGTAATCTGCTAAACGGTATCATGGTAAGAGGCTTTGACTTACAGCAATTCTTTTCCGAATGAAAATTTCTGTCGGCAGATGTTGATTTTCAATGCTCAAAACGATTCAACACTACATCATTCAAATACGCATAAGAAAATATGCAAAAGTTCAATCTGCGATTTTAGGACACCTAATGCTATGATTTCTTAAAAGATGTAAAATTTGTTTAGAAATGATTTTAAGTCATTAAAGATGCTGAGAGGATTGATGAGGACCTTAAAATGTCTTTTTTTTTTAGCAGAAAACAACCCAGCAGAAGCAAAAGCCAAATATTTGTCAGAGAAAAAAAAAATAAACGAAATGTATATCTAAATCAATACAGTGGATGCAATCTATATCTTCACCGGCTGTTAAAAGATGAAAAACAAAAAGGATATTATAAATCAAGAGGACTGCATAGTGCATTCAAAATATGCAGCATCATTCAAATACGCATAAGAAAATATGCAAAATTTCAATCTGCGATTTTAGGACACCTAATGATCTGATTTCTCAAAAAATGTAAAATATGCTCAGAAATGCTTTTAAATCATAAAATATGCCGAAAGGATTGATGGAGAAAAATTCAAGTTTGTCAAAAAAAGAAAAATGAGATGAATATCTGAGTAAATACAGTGGATGCAGCCTATATCTTCATCGGATGGTAAAAGATGAAAAACAAAATTGAAATTATCAATCAAGAATACTGCATTGTACATCCAAACCTGCAGCAGACCTTTATTTCACTGATGGTACAACAAAGGATAAAAAACAAACAAAAATAAAGGGAGAATTACAAAGCAAAACGCAAGGTATCGAAATGAATCACTCCAATAGAATTATAAATGTAACAAAAAAGAATGTAATTATTCCAATGACGGGGAATACAACGCATCATTTAGCCCCTTGTCCTGATCTTGCCAATATGAGCGTCGTTTCGCCTCCCCCAAAAAGGAATGCGTGTTTTCCAGTTCTGCGTCGCTTCCGGAAGGAGGACTCCCTGGAATTCCTGCATCCACGGCCGGGTATTAATATCTCCCAGATTTCGTTCGAATTCCTGTCCGTAAGAGGGTTATTTGCTTGGTGAGCTATTTGCTATTACAGTAAGCCTTATTGACGGAGTCTCTATATGTTTCTTTCTTTTGTCCCTCTGTTGATACACACAAACAGTCTCTCTCTCTCTCTCTCTCTCTCCTCTCTCTCTCTCTCTCTCTCTCCAGTTATTCATTAGATGTAATGAGATCTCTTCCTGTGACGTACAGCATTCCAGTATGTCAAATAACCTTTGTTGTAGTATAGAATCTTCAAGATGGTAGAACCCGTTATTGATTAATGTTAGCTTAATCTTTGATAAGCAACCACTCGAATAGATATTTTAACTGAACTTGAATCTAGTGGTTATCAGAGTATCGATGATAGGTAACCCATATTTTCTACATATGGGGCAATATTCTCTCTAGACAAATGTCTGTGACACTATTATTATCGATTTAAGTATCTAGTCTCATGTCCCGGGGAAGCATTTAATGTCTGTCCCAAGTACGTATATTCATTAAACAATCTTTAGAGTCTCGTCCATAACCCTTATTTGTTGTCTCTGCATTTTCATTGAACGTTATTCTTAGTTTTACTCTATTCATTTTCAGGCCTACACACACACACACACACACACACACATATATATATATATATATATATAATTATATATATAAATAAATACATACATACATACATACATACATATATATACATACAAACGACCAAACTCTCAAATGTAACCGCATAATACAAGTATAATGATAGATATACTCTTGATTTTCTCTTTTCAAAATTCCTTTAAACCCAGTGTGTTATGAATTTATGTCCTCTTGACAGTTTATATAAAAATATACTTGGTAATATCCGATTTCCCGAACACTTAATTTTCATATATTCAATTACATTCTGATAAAAACTATCGTTATTGGCACATCCATTATCTTCCCCCTTGTGAATCTAGTTGAATTAGTTTTTTATAAATAGAAAGAAAAAATTCAATTAAGAATTGCAATTAGTTAGAGCTCCCTATTATTAGATTAACAGAACTTTGTTGTGGATATATTCAGTAAATAATAAAGCATATTCAACCTTAAAAGCGGCTACTGTTTGTAGTTAGTTTTTTCTCTTCCCAAAAGCGTGAGAGGAGAGACTGTAATTAAAACGTGGGTTGTGCATACCGTAGATTTATTACACTCCCCTTCAATATTTTCGTTTAAACTTTATCTGCCTGTTCTTTGTCGTAAAATTTTTCCCTTATTTTCATATTCTGTTTTTCAAAAAACCAAACTGATATTTATAGCAAACATATTAATACTTTCTAGACACGTAAGCCATAAAGACTCCGTAATGGATCGTCAAAGCTTTACCATCAGAGTTTATAAAACCGCGCTGATCCCAAGCCACGATAAAAAAGAATGGTTGGTTTTATGGTTAACAACTACGCCTAGGAAGTTAATGAGCGCTATTAAACTTTGCGCCAGCCTTAGCAGTCTGGTGTATGTAGTAATGCCTCATAACGAGGAGCTAAAGCAAATAAAGTTTGCGAAACTTAATGAATCCAAGGAAACAGTGATCTACGTTCCAGTTTTGCTTCTATTCTTATATCCCTTTAGCTTGTGATCTTAGAAAAGGCTTCTTTATAACATCAGTGATAGCTTCAGCGATGCAATAATTATAATACTTAAAACTGTAACCTTAATTGGTTAAATTATATTAAGTTAGATATTTTGGCATTAGTGTAAGAAGAAAGGGATGTTTATATGGAAGAGCTAAGTACAGTATTTATTCCATTTCAGATCAGTAATTTAAGAAAGAAGCGAATTTTTTCCGATGTGGCAATTGAGGATACTCTGTTATATCTTACAGAAAAAAAAATTATTTTCATGAATCGTAGAATATCTTATGAATAATAATGATCCTAAAATAGTATAAAGAAAATCGTTACAGTTATCAGGATGGCTCTTCTTGGACAACCTACGTCCAGGCCAATTCTATTTTGAATAACAAATGAATTTGATTATTCCAGGAAGACCGAGGCAAATCTTTTCCACTTTTCAATGGATTTCTCTAAAGCTGCCGTTCGCAGCTGATGTCTGTAAAAAGCTAAATCGAGTTGCTACATCAAAACAGTTCTAGTTTTGTTTCTTTCTTAACTATAAATTTATCTCTCTCTCTCTCTCTCTCTCTCTCTCTCTCTCTCTCTCTCTCTCTCTCTCTCTCAAACTAAAACGAGGGTATTTCTGATGTCAAAATATCTGCAATTACTTTATGTAATTTTCTTTACTTTGAGGGAGGAAAGAGAAGCATAAAAGTCATAACTAAGGGTCTGTGCAAAAAGTTATATGACAACAAATAAATGTTGATCAAGAAAACCCTGTACCGGAGCATCAAAACAGTTGTAGGTTTGTTTCTTTCTTAAATAGTGCAGTAAATTATAAATTTTTAATAATATCTCTCTCTCTCTCTCTCTCTCTCTCTCTCTCTCTCTCTCTCTCTCTCTCTCTAAACTAAAACGAGGGTATTTCTGATATCAAAAGATCTGCAAATACTTGATGTAATTTTCTGTACGTTGAGGGAGGAAAGAAAAGCATAAAATTCATAGGTAGGGGTTTGTGCAAAAAGCTATATGGCACTCGAATATAGGTTTTTCGGCTCAGTTCAAGATAAATAAATAAAGGTTGATCAAGAAAACCCCGTATCGGAGCATCAATGAAAAATTTACGAAAAAAGATTTACAGAAAAAAGTGTCTTATTTGTTATGTCAATAAGCACCACGCGAAAAAGAGACCGAAGTATAAAAAGGTATGAAAGTAGTAAGCGTTCCTTAAATCAACAATAACATACCAGGGCAAAGACAGGACACCCCGTCAAGCACCTGTTACAAATGACAGGCGTCGGAGCCCTCCCGTTGTGATAACACATCAGGCCCTTGGTAGGCGGAGGAGGATGTTTGACTACTTGTTAGCTGATATAACGCACCTGTGGACATCTGATAGCTCTCCCTTGTGACTAGGTTATCTGTCTCCTACTCTTTGCTCATCTTCCATACCTATTATTATTATTATTACTTGCTAAGCTACAACCCTAGTTGGAAAAGCATTGGAAAAGCAGAATGCTATAAGCCCAGGGGGCTCTAACAGGGAAAATAGCTCAGTGAGGAAAGGAAACAAGGAAAAATGAAATATTTTAATAAAGATAACAACATTGAAATAAATATCTATATAAACTATATACACTTTAACAAAACAAGAGGAAGA
>NC_090730.1:149648339-149660839 GCF_036898095.1 Palaemon carinicauda | reverse complement strand
CTATAACGTATTGGTGATGTTGGGAGACTTTAGTTTGATCGCCCACAGCAAACCAACCTAGTTTGGGTGGCCATGACGAGTACAGCTTTGTTGAACGTAGTGATACACAAACCCTTTCACCACGTTGTATCTCCTTTTCAGATAAAAAGATTGTTGAATTTCTCTCTCTCTCTCTCTCTCTCTCTCTCTCTCTCTCTCTCTCTCTCTCTCTTCTCTCTCTCTTTGAACTTTAACTACAATGGGCATGAGAGATTTCAATTTGTGACTAAAAGAATTCTCGGTAAGGTTTCAATTCATAAAGAAAATAGTAGTAAAATATGTGGTCGGATAAAAAGATTCAGTAGATGAATAACACTGACGCAAAAAGTAAAGAATTTGATATGTAATTTCGGATATATTTTCATAAATGATATTTAAACAACACAAATAATTAAAGCTTACTGACATTTAGTATTGAATTAAGTAGACATCGCTGAAGCTAAATATGAAATTGTGATCCCAGAGTAAATTGAAAATTTTCGTATAATGGCCACCGAGAAGGTTATGAGAATTGGTCGTTTATATACGAGAGGCTTAGATTCCTGTCCGGTCCCTATTATAAGCCGAGCTTCGTCAACCCCTTTATGTGAATGGGTGAATATCGGGAGTCCTATTGTATTGTTCCACGTTTTGGTCTCTATTTTCTAGGCTGCAGGATACAATACTTAGATAGACATTCTACCAGCTGAGCATGTAATATTTTTAATATAGTCTAGTCACGCAATAAAGAATTAGACTATTCCCTACAATATACTCTTACTTTTAAACGTTTTCTTGCATAATTTATTCATGTTAATAAATCATACATAATATTCATATGATCTGCAACATGATAAAGCATTTTCGGGGTTCGAGATCGTATGACAAAGGAAAGACGCATTGGAAGATTTTCATTGTCGCAGTATGGCGCTATCTTGTTGATCACTTTGCCTAGCTTGGAGGAAGCCGAGTGGAAGATGAAAAAAAAAAAAAAACCTTAAGTGGAATAAGAAAAATCAGACAATGAAATTCATTTTCAAGGGACCGAGTGTTCTGTGTTTCTTATTGATATTACTTAGGATGTTAAGATAAGGCATTCTTGGAGGATTATGATGCTGTAACTTTTAAAGTATTATTCAAATGAGTAAAAATTCATATGGGCACAATAAAGGGTAAGAAGCATAATGCCCCTTGGAAAATTAAGTGATTAACGCAGCAAAGAAAATAACAAACCAAAAGAAATTAAATTTGTCAGTCATTGGGACCTAAAATGTCGATGTATTATTGATAAGACTGAAAGTAATGAAGAATAAATGAAATTGAAATTGTGTGCCAGAGGTAGGTGTGAAGTAAAGAATATCTTTAGTTTAATTAATCTATTTGCATTGATTCAAAATATATTTACTTTTAAAAAAAATGTAAAGGATTCACCCTTTATTTTAAACCCCAATCAGTTTGGCATATTACATTGTCAACATCTATCTAACGTAATTATCTTCTGTTGTGTTATTTAGAGAACTGGTGGGAAGTTCGCGAAGGTCAGAACCCACTCATTTCATTTTGGAATAAACATATAATTTATATGGAAGTGATGGCGAAACGTTCGATTTAGTAGTTGTTATTCTCTGTCTTCTGCCTTTCATTCTTTTGTTTTAAAATCCATGACAGTAAGGATTCTTTATATTTATTTTGACCTGAGGTCATGTTAGAGAAATTCTTGACTACCTTTTACATAATTGATTGTTTATAGTATAATCATTTAAACTCAGGTGAACCATTCGGAAATAAAACACAACTGGTGTTGCTAAACATTCTTGAAGACTCTCTTTTATTATTATTATTATTATTATTATTATTATTATTATTATTATTATTATTATTATTAGCCAAGCTACAACTCTAGTTGGAAAAGCCAGATGCTATAAGCCCAAAGACCTCCAACAGGTAAAAATAGCCCAGTGAGGAAGGAAAGAAGGAAATTAACGATATAAGAAGTAATGAAAATTTAGAATAAAATACTTTAAAAAACATTAACACCAGATTTAACATTCTCAACTAAATAATATGGGTCGATGTGTCACAGAAATTTCAAGGCCTTTGTGAGATCCTGCGTTTTCTATAAGAGATTCCTATGATTCTCTTGGCTACCATACGAGATTGCGAGGTATGTAATTTCCACGGTGACATAGCTAGTGGTAGTTCCATCTGTTACTATACAGTACTTCCCTTTTGACTATTTTATTCTCAAAGTTCCGATTTAATCACATTGGCAAGTTGATATAATTTTTGGCTCCATCTATATTCGCTTTAATTCTGATAATGAGATGGACTACGAAATTTTCACAAGAAGTATTTTAATTACGAGTGTAATTTTAATGCAACAAGATTCGCATGTGCAATAATACCAGCTATCTAAATATAACTAATAATTCATAATTACGCCAGTTTCCAAAAGGATTGAAGCCTCATACACCTCATATAAATGAAATAAATCACGCGAAAAGAAAACACACCACTGGGAACCTCGGTCTCCATAACCTTTCCCCTCGAAAACTCGAAGAATATCTTATCCAAATTCTCCGGTGGCTCCTAAAACATCTTCCTTGCGTCAGTTATTCGGCACTTTTACCCGGTCAATAGATATCGGTTGCGAGGGTTTTCTCGTCCCTCTGGGATAATGCTGACATATAGACCAAAAGCAATAATGGTCTCAAGCCTGGCCCCAAATTGAATACCAAATGTTATTCTTCCTTTTTACGGACGTGGCCTCTCTCTCTCTCTCTCTCTCTCTCTCTCTCTCTCTCTCTCTCCTCTCTCTCCTCTCTCTCTCTCTCTCTCTCTCTCTCTCTCTCTAAGTTTATGCAGTTTTGTTAATGAGTTATCATCATCATCATCATCATTATCCTTATCATCATCATCATCATCATTATTATTATTATTATTATTATTAGCCAAGCTGCGTACACAGACACACACACACACACACACACACACACATATATATATATATATATATATATAATACGTTCTCACAAATACATTTTTACTTTACATACTAACCCAACTTATGTGTCATCATAACTTTTGATAATGTACTTATGTATATACATCGTGTATTTCTCCACATGGGTGAACATGAAAACTCGTCTAATATAAAGAGTCATATTTCATATGACTGCAAATTCCTAAATATATATGCAGCATGTCAACATCTCTATCAAAACATCATGAATAACAGCTAAAACCAGTTAATTCCCGAAAATAACGTAAAGGTATTTTGCTCTAATGGTAATCAGTGATGTCAATAGTGTTTATGTATTATGGATTAAGGCCAAATCGTATTCGATCGTTACTGTCAACTTAAGTTGATTAATTTCAATAGAATGACAAATAACTCTTTTGCATATTTGCACAAATTTTCGTGTTATAGTTATATTTCTCCCATTTTTAAATCGTTCCAATTTTATCATTAATGGCTTTCTTTCCGAAACCAATTTCATAATCTTTTGTATGCAATGTCACTTGTCACATGTGTTAGTATTTTTCAAATCATGATTAATGATAAATTCAGATTCGTTCACCTATTTTTAGTCAAATGACAATCTTAGTCACCACATAACCATGAAATATTAGAAGTTCAGGAATTTCTCTTATGACAAATGGTAACGTCGTGTTTTTTTTTTTTTTTTTTTTTCTGACAACTGACGAATTCTGTACTTTTTACGTCATGAAAAATAAAATTTTCCTCCATTTTCCTATTTATTGATTTATCTATCTATATATCTATCTATATATCTATCTATCTGCCTATTTATCTATGTATATATATATATATATATATATATATATATATATATATATATATATATATATATATATATATATATATATATATATATATATATATACAGTATATATTCCTCATTGTTAATTTCTCCTTCCGTAACGTCGTTTCTCTGAGGCTAAAAGGGGACTTATTTGGGTGGTTTTCCTTTCGAAATCTTGGGGGTCCTGCTCCATTTGGACTCTTGCCAAGAGACAAACTCGCCCAATGACGCCCACCCACCCACTCACCCACTTAGAGGATGACCTACGCTGGGTGACCAAGATCGTCAACTGGATCGCTCTCATTGTTGGGTACAGCTCATGATTTCCAAATTGCTAATGGAACCCTCCCACCCCCCCCCCCCCCTGGTTTATTACATATCCTTGTATACCCACATTTTTAATATTTATTTTTCAGTAATTTTTTTTACAAGACGAGACGAAGATTCTCTATATCTTTACCTTTATTGTCTACTAAATAAGATTGTCTTTACATGAGCAATACGATGCAATTGTAGAATTTGGTACTGTGGGCGTATATATTGTTTACCATCATGGGGCAATAGTAATTCTTAAACTTTTTCATAATGATTAAGCGTGAATTTTTGAAGAGGGAAGCAAAATTGTTCTCTAATCTCCTCTCCCATCTTTTCCCACTCTGGCATGGGGTCGATGTCGTTGAGCAGCTTCCCCCATTTCGCTCAATCTTGCACCACTTTTTCCTGTTTAACTTTTCTCTCACAAATCTTCCGTCATGCAGTTCACTCGGGTCTTCCTCTCACCCTTCTCTCCAGTTCCTACGTCCTCCATCTCTCTCCATCATCCCACCTACTCATCTCTTCTTATTGCATGATCATACTACTGACATTTATTTTCACTTTTTATTGTTCTTGTAGTTCTATTATTTTTTATCCTATTTCTCTTTATTGCTCTTCACATCTACTTCCCAATTTTCTCTCAATCACAGCCAGCCTTTTTTTCTGTAATTTATTTCTTTATCACGTTTCCACCTCCGAGCATCATTGATTGTTTCTCAGCTGTTCTATGCATCCTTCCTAAAATGTTTGCCTCCCTTCTGAGCCCTGCGCTATATCCACGCGTATCTCTCTCTCTCTCTCTCTCTCTCTCTCTCTCTCTCTCTCTCTCTCTCTCTCTCTCTCTCTCTCTCTCTCTCTCTCTCTCTCTCTCTCTCTCATCGCAAATGGATTACTGTGTTTTAATTTCACAAATAAACCTAAATCCTGTACTATGTATTTCTCCCACTGATCTCCAAATCTCCATCTAATTAGCTCTTCCACACTCGTCTTTATTTCATTTCCACATCTCTCCTGATGCTGCATTGCACTATCTAGTGCAAAAAACAAATGCACCAGGGGGAATCTTTCCTCTTCCAACAGACGTAGTATCACATTTATAAACATTGCAAAGACGTAAAGGCTCAGAGTGGATCTCGTGTTAAGTTACACTTCTCCTATTTTCAAGTAGTTCCAATTGTATCATTAATGACTTCCTTTCCGAAACTAATTTTATAACTAATATATATATATATATATATATATATATATATATATATATATATATATATATATATATATATATGTGTGTGTGTGTGTGTGTGTGTGTGTGTGTGTGTATGTATATATATATATGTGTGTGTGTGTGTGTCAAAGTATAGTGTTAAAAGTGTAACTATGTATGAACATATAAAAATTTTTCCTTGTATGTACCGTTTCATTCCAAAATAGAATTGTAACCCTTTAAAGTTAACGATTGATGCAACTTATGCAGTGCTATGGTAGAAACATATTGTATCGATAAATTGCCGTTGTACCACGCCCCGTTGCAAATGATTGTCTAGTTGAGAGCTGCGAGTCATTTTGCTTAAAAAAATGCTCCTAAATTTCTGAGGAAGGGGCCTTGTTCATTCTAGTTCAGCGGCAGACAGACGTTTATCGTTTCTGAGATGTTAAGAAATAACGAACTCCTACATTTTCAAGGTGCGAAAGCCTCTAAATTGCTCGAGCTAATGTTAGAGGTTTATCTCCCCAGTCTCATACATAAGGAGTAATTGTTTCCGTTGAACATCCCCTCTCGTCAATATCATTCTTGACTGACTAGAATTGCCTTACCACTGTTTGTTGTAGTTCCGTCAATTCAGGTACCCCATACAGTTGTTTTACACCGGGTGGTGCCGATATACTATCGTTTATTATTATTATTATTATTATTAGTAGTAGTAGTAGTAGTAGTAGTAGTAGTAGTAGTAGTAGTATCATCATTATTATTAAGGCCTTCTAAACTTTTGTCTGTGCAACCTTGCTTAGGTGTACAAAGTGAACATGATATTCTCATCCTAAGATCCATCTATTGATAATTTTTCAAAGCAATTACTTATTAATTGTTTTTGCTATTAATTTTACTGTGGGTGTTCTTAGTCTTCCGTTTGTTTCAGGCCTAACAAATATTATGACAATTGTCTCAAACAAGAGTAAGTATTTGTATCCTCAATACATTACAATAAGACTTACAGTATATCTTTGAATTGATAATGTAAAAGTGATTTTTGTAAGTGAATTGTTTGACTGATTGATTTTACATAAGAGCTCTTTCTTTGCTAAACTTTTACTTTATCTAATGTGTATATATATATATATATATATATATGTGTGTGTGAGTGTGTGTGTGTGTGTGTGTGTGTGCATTCGTGTATACATATATATGTATGTGTGTGTAAACAGAAAACGAGGGACAGGGAGCCACATTAAAAAGATAAACTTCAGAGTATACAGTATACTCCTAATCTACTTAATACTTTACTTTTGCTAAATATTTTATTTAGAAGTCATCTACCAATATCTTAATGAAATCAAATGCGTATAAACATAATAATTATTTTGAGAAATTTACGAATAACTCAAATATAAAACAAAGGTTGAAACTTACTCTTTAATAAGGAAAACATTTTCGGTGTAATGCTACCGGTAAGAGTAACATTGGCATTAAATGACCTTTGAATTGACTTCGTAATCTGCCTGAAATACCCAAGAAGGGCAAAAGTCTGGTATAAATAGATGCCAATACAAATATCATTGCATGAAATAAAACTATAACAAAGTAAAAAAAAACATCAATAAAGCTGATAATCAGATTTATAAAATAAAGTTACTAGCATGAATTGAAAATGAAAGAGTCGATCAGAAAAGGTTAGAAATGTCAACCTCTTTCTTTCTATACACACACACACACACACACACACACATATATATATATATATATATATGTGTGTGTGTGTGTGTGTGTGTGTGTTCCTGTGTCTTTCTCTTTATTAATCTATATTTCTACCTTAAATACAAAGAACAAATTCCACGGATACATTTCTCACAACAAAATGTGGAAATGATATACGGGCTAGGATATTATTCCTTCGTCAACACAGAAAGATGCAATAAAACCGGACAGTTCTTTTATTTCATGACAGGTTTATGAGAATACGAAAAAAACCTATTCTTTAGAATGGAAATATATATATATATATATATATCAATAGTTGCTTCTAGTCCACTGCAGAACAAAGGCCTCAGACACGTCCTTCCACTTGTGTCTGTTTATGGTCTTCCTATGCCAGTCCTTACCTGCAAACTTTCTTAGTTAAACAATCCATCATCTCTTCGTTCTGCTTTGTTTGTAATATCTAAGGACCTATTCTTATATATATATATATATATATATGTGTGTGTGTGTGTGTGTGTGTCCCCCAAGCTTTGCATAGAAAATATGTAGATTTATATCTTATTTTCATACATTGAGATTATTGGCCTTTCAAAAAGTATTATGACTTATAAATTGGACTCTCTTATAGGTGACGTTTCTTAGGTCGTATGGGTGACAGTATCTTTCCATCTCAGTGGAGGTTTTCACAAATTTATTAGATTCAGCATATTGACAGAGCAACAATGCCTTACTTGCTCAGAAAGAATTTCAGTGTCATTCGAACCCTGACAAGAACAATATGGTACTCGTCTGAGAGTATGAAAAAAGGTATGTTACGATGTCTCATTATCCGTCCGCAAAGGACACACACACAGACACCACACACACACACACACACACACACACACATATATATATATATATATATATATAATTTGTGTGTGTTTATATACACGTACATAATAGTCTTGTTAACGGTGAGGCATTCAGGAGGATGCTAAGAATGTGTCCGCAAAAGGAAAAAGTTGAGAATAAAACAGAAAAGTAAGGTTATAGTGATAATGGAAAACTAGCAAAATGGAATATTTACTCTTGAAATGGAAGAAGAAAGGCAGTAAATTTGCATAGGCATTTGCGGGTAAATATACCAGTTAATGGCAAAGGTGTGAGAGAGAACGGGTAAGTGAAGCAAGAAAGTTAACCGCCCAGTCTTGGTAGAAGATATCTGCCATGCAGATGGTAAGGCTACTGCAAGCCTCGGTCTGATTAAGGAATCTTATAAAGGCCCTGCTCACTTGGGATATGATTGTATATATTTTAAAAAATAACGATAACACGCAGTTAACCACCTTGCGTGCTTAATATTGGGAAGTTGGAATGTCCATGGATTCCAAAGTTGGAATGTATGAATGAATTGTTGAATAAACCTTCCCCTTTATGAATATAATGTGATGCTGGATGGGAATGAAAGATAAAATGGTGATGCTACTGAGAAACGGCATACTTTGACTTAAGAAGGGTATGTATACATATATATATATATATGTGTGTGTGTGTGTGTGTGTGTGTTTGTGTATGTGTGTGTGTTCTTTTAGAAGGGTGTTGGACGTCCTGAGGATGATTCTTCTGTGTAGGCGAAATATGATATGGAAGTTTTATTGCAGTTGAATGAACAAAGAATGTGGCAGTAATTAATACTAGTTATAGGAAATTTCCTAGTGTTGATATATATATATATATATATACTATATGTGTGTGTGTGATATATAATAGGAGAGAGAGGGAAGAAATGTCTACGTAAAGAAACTTATCAACAAATGTTCTCGAACGCGAAAGTAAAGGAAACCAAGTGTAGCGTGGAGGGAAGAGTGACGATGTGACCACGACACCCTTTTTTCTTAAGTGGTGATTTGTCTCTTAGCGCCCGGCACTAAAAGTAATGTAAAGGTGCTTGAAGCATTTGAGGCCTTACGTGAACTCCTGACGGTTAAGCGAAAGATAAATGAAGTCACGTAAAATTTAAAAGGTTAGAGTAATTACATCTGTTGTTCGTAAAACGTGGCTTGTAAACAGAGAGAGAGAGAGAGAGAGAGAGAGAGAGAGAGAGAGAGCGAGAGGGGGGGGGGGTATTTGTACGGCTTATATGCAATCAATTATTCAATTTTCCTGTAAGGCCAGGTAACGATTGCAACCCTGTTATGTAATTTTTCATGAGAGAGAGAGAGAGAGAGAGAGAGAGAGAGAGAGAGAGAGAGAAGATGTTTGTACGGCATACATGCAGTTAATTATTCAATTTTCCCGAAAGGCTAGGTAACGATAACATCCCTGTTATGTTATTTTTAATGAGAGAGAGAGAGAGAGAGAGAGAGAGAGAGAGATTATGCTCATTTGCACAGCTTAATATCTTATTCTCAGCATATGCACTAGATTGGTCAATCGATAGATCATGAACCGTTGTGTCCTTAATAATTGATAAAAATTAAAACATTGTAAGTAAAATTTTTATGATGTTCCTCGAGGCATGTACAGTGTGATTTGAAATGTTATTCCTGTTATCTGTCAAAAACATACAAAATCAAATAATTTTCTACACTAATTCTATTTTCTACGATAATCATAACTAAAAAAAAAAAAGTTTGTTTTGTAGCTTGAAATGAAAATAATTCAGAATGATAATAGGAATAAAATACATATAACTCCATTCTTTACAAAGCAGGATAAGGAAGGACACCTGGTCATCTGTTCCATTGGCCATTTTATCTCAAAAGAGGAGCAATTACCTTGTTCTTTCAGTGCTGTATGAACGCACGTGCCTCTGAGGTAGCGATTAAGCTCAAGGACTTACATGATCCTTGCAAAAAAAAAAAAAAAAAAAAAAAAAAAAAAAAAATTCCCAACCGGAAGTAAGTTTTTATGAAAGAATAAGCAAGTTAATCCAACACAATTCATAACACGAACTGGTATGACCAAGTCATGCATATCCCCATCGTCTTATAATAGGAGTACCTTTCAGATTTTTATCAGGTAGAGTAAGATATTTTCAATGGAGATATATCATAGGAACATGAACTCACAATATCGGAGAGGTGATTCTAGGCAATAGATAAAGAGACGTTAAAGTGTGTAACTGGAAGTTATCTGGCTTCGTGATAGATTGGCTCATTATTTCCAAACAGCAAACCATAGAATATTGTTTTTATAGTTATATATGTTGTTAGTGTTTATTCTAGTTTGTATTGCTCTTCTTGTAGTTTATTTGTTTCCTAATGGGGTATTTTTCCTGTTAGAGCCCTTGGGCTTATAGCAACCTGCTACTCCTACCATGGGTGTAGCTTGGCAATTGATAATAATAATAATAATAATAATAATAATAATAATAATAATGATAGTAATAATACAGATAGTAAGAATTACTTCATAAAATAAATAAACTTTATCTACTGAAAAAAAGAATATTCTCAAGATAAAGATATGTTAAAATTTATTTTGAAGGTCGGATATCGTGACGAAATAAAAAAAAAAAAAAAAAAACATTAAAAAAACTTTGATAGATACGTAGACAACCTAGGGGACAAAACGAACACTCTTAAAGAACTTTTTAAAGCTCCCCCCGAGTCTTTCTCCCCATTAAAATTCTTTGCAGGCCGTAAACGGTTAATTGGCTCATGTCGAAAATACCCTGTTGTAACATTTCAAGTACCAGAAGACATTCCACAGTCTGCTTAACCTAAAATGTATTTCCCAATTAAGTAGTGAGTCATCAGAAATGCCATCTCTCTCTCTCTCTCTCTCTCTCTCTCTCTCTCTCTCTCTCTCTGTTTGAATATATATTTGTAGTATCAAGAGTATACAAATTCTATTCGTAATCCAATTATTGATCTTACAACCTAATTCTTCCTACTATCTATTTGGCCATCAAATTAAATTTTCATTGTCTATATTGTGTCCATTCCATAATTTGGTCTCATATCCCTCCTTTCAACAAGTACTCTCTCCCTCCCTCCATCCCTTACCCTTTGAGAACAATGTTATCTCCGTCCACTTTTTCCTTATCTTTCTGTGACTTCTGGCTATGTAATGACATCTTGAGAGATCACCCTTCAGGAGTAAGAGGAAGAGAAGGAGGAGGAAGAAGAGTTTAGAGGGAAAGGGAGGAAGAGACATGGCATAACTGGTCTAAGCATCTCAAGAACCCTTGGGAAGAGTGGTCGGTCGGGAGATGTAGAAAGGCGGAGACCGCAATAAGAAATCTCTCTGTTCAGTGAAAATGGGTCATGGTCTTTGAAAGCAAATTGGAAAAATAGGGAGCATTTGGATACAAATCGCCTGGCATTTATGGTAGCATATCTGTTACAATGTTGGGAGACATGTCGGCGACTGTGGTGGTATTACTTGTCATTATCATTACCATATTTGTTGGGATTTACTAATGTTTTCCCCTCGACCTCCCCTAGCTATTAATATTCTTTACTTCACTTGGCTGACACTAACTTTGTAACTTGTTTGACATATCATGACTCGTCCTTAAAGAATTATGTATATAAAAAAGTAAGGTGTTGGTATCTAAAAACATCACCTCGTCCACATCAGGATTGCCAACATGTCGCCAACAAATCCGTTCCAACAATGTCTGCTACGATGTTCCTCGACAACTTAACAACTTGCTACCCAACTTGACAGTCTTAATGTTCCCACCGTGTTTTCCCACTGGTGTGGACGTAGCCTTAAGGCCAGTTTACAACACTACGCTTCATGACGTGCCTCACCAGTCACCTCAGCTGTCATCAGGCCGCACACCTTGGTAATGCATCTTGCTGCACTGCCAGTCTGCCAGTTTTGACTCGACACTACATTGTGTGCTGAGACCGGCAGCAGTATCAGCGTTTCACAGACATGTTCTGTCTATATTCCTTTACAAATACAAGATCCAAATATGTCAACACCAGACTTGATTTTTTTTCTGAGAATTCAGCATCATTATCAAAATTATTATATTCTGAACAAATTAGGTATGGTGATTCTCAGAATATGGCAATAATTGTTCGCTCGTGTAAATGGAGCCTCAGTCCAAAATTGATATAAAGAGACAATTTTTATGATTAATTTTACCTCAGTCCACTTTTCACTCATTAAATGCATAGTGTATTTTATATAAAATCTCTCTCTCTCTCTCTCTCCTCTCTCTCTCCTCTCTCTCTCTCTCTCTCTTTCTTTCAAACTGCTTCCTAATTCCTTTAGTATCGCTCAATCACATTTCACTCGACGTAAAAGTTATTAATGTCTGTTTTATATTATTATTTAAATTTTCCTTGTGAATGACTTATATTGATAATCAAAATGACCCCGATATCTATTGAATTGATTTTCTATTTCATTTTGAAAATCTGGTTTTCTTGATTGATATATAGTTTTTTTTTTTATCTTTCATCCTACTCCCAATCATTCTA
>NC_090730.1:149577869-149647839 GCF_036898095.1 Palaemon carinicauda | reverse complement strand
CCCCCCTCTCTCTCTCTCTCTCTCTCCCCCCCCCCTCTCTCTCTCTCTCTCTCTCCCCCCCCTCTCTCTCTCTCTCTCTCCCCCCCTCTCTCTCTCTCTCTCTCTCTCCCCCCTCTCTCTCTCTCTCTCTCTCCCCCTCTCTCTCTCTCTCTCTCCCCCTCTCTCTCTCTCTCTCTCCCCCTCTCTCTCTCTCTCTCTCCCCCCCCCTCTCTCTCTCTCTCTCTCTCTCTCCCCCCCGGTAGTATACCGGTAAAACTACAGTATACAACAATACAGTAGCCAGTATAACTACAGTATATAACAATACAGTAGTACAAGTATTTCTAACATACTCTGTGTATCCTTTCACAGTCTATTGTTGGGACCGTATTATAAGTTGAGGTTGAAGTATTCCTTCAACACCCTGATGAATCCTTTG
This sequence comes from Palaemon carinicauda, assembly GCF_036898095.1. Classification (NCBI taxonomy): domain Eukaryota; kingdom Metazoa; phylum Arthropoda; class Malacostraca; order Decapoda; family Palaemonidae; genus Palaemon; species Palaemon carinicauda. The sequence goes on along the minus strand of NC_090730.1, from coordinate 149,647,421 downwards.
ATTATCGAGACACTTATGAATCACCGTTCAGTATTAATATTCTACAGGTGGAGGAGTTAGTGTAAATATTCACCGACTCCGGCTCTACGTACGGGAGTTTACCCTGTATTTTCCCTTATAAGGGAATTAAATATTAATATTGACGGAGGTCTCAGCAATTGCCTGGGAGAGGAAACACAGATATGTGTCTTTCCTTTTTCCTTTCTAGCTTACTATCCTAAGCTATTAAACGGATCTATTTTTGGGTGAGATAGCCATGTCGTCCTGATGGAAGTTCCTTTAAAGTAGCTTCCAAGGGTATATTTGACTAGTGATATTCTCAGAGAATTTTACCTCAAGGTATCCAGAATTCTAACTCCTGGCACGAATATCCCTAACTTTTTCTTCTAGGGATATCGCATATCAGAGGACGTATTCTTGGCACGCAACATAGCTATCTTCACCCCGAATAGCGTTAATGCTTCGAGGGGGAAAGTGGCAAGAAAACGAAAGGGGAGCTGTTATACAGGCACCACTCCTTACTGTTTTGAGTCTGTAGATGACATCATCGCCGCCATCTTTATTCCTTGTAGCGATAAGGGAGGTGCTACAGATACAGTACTTTCAGGAGGGATTATTCTAGCCCTTTTTATGAAAAGGAGGGCGGGTCCATCAGGACGACATGGCTATCTCACCCAAAAATATATTTTTCGCTTCGCTCAAAATCCGTTTTTTGGGCTCAGGCCATGTCGTCCTGATGGAAGTTTACCAGAGCATTAATGTATCTGTGGATTTTCTATTCCTTATCCCCAAGATAGAATTTCCTTGGTTACTTAAACCTAGAGACACATGCTGTTACCGTTATACAGCATCTCATCTAATCATAAACCATGTTAGTGCTTCCTGCCCCCTACAGGGAAGAGTCATGCCAGACTCTGGAAAAAGTCTCGAGAATTGCATATTTCATATGAACAACCTAGCAACAAACAGGTATACAGGTCTCAACGTATACCTTCTCAATCAGAGTTTGTATTTGAAACGAACATATGTATGCATGAACTACCGACACCTCCCTAGATATACAGAAATAGCTGTATGCCGAGACAGACAGGTTTGTATCCATATAGGAACAATTGATTGTATAAGTCAGCATCACATTCAAAGCATACTAAGCATGCAAAGACTGTTCAGTAACTATCTGTGTAAAACCAGATATATACACACATAAGAAGGTTTGTTTAAGTGTTGGAACAAATATTAACAATTGTTCTCTTAATAATATGCAAAATAAAAAGGGTGATCAATTAAATGCTCAACACAAAATTTATTTATATGAATTTAGGGCGAATTAAGACGCAAAATTCAATTAAAATTTGATTGACAATCAATAAAAAATGTAAATCAATATGCATTTTATAGTACAATATAAAATGTTTGTGAAATGATTTAAGCACAAATATAGAAGTAATATCAGAAATACTTGTTTCACCTGAAAAGAAACACTTTAATTGCCACTTAAAAAGGGAAAATTCAGTAAAGTTTTCATTGCCACTTAAAAAGGGAAAATTCAGTAAAATTTTCTATTCAATTTCTGTCATTACTGTCTGTATACACTTGTGTAAAGTACGCATGGCACATGTGTTATTCTTTTATGCTTCTTTCACCTTTTATATTTGGAACAGTTCACAATGTCACCATGGCGACATTTACTCTAACATGTTGCACCGTAAGAGGACATGTACACCCTTCACATAAGTCCCAATTAATTCACTGTTCCTCGCAGTATTAAGCGGCAGGTTTTAGTACACTACCTGCCGCCACCACAAACCTTTTGATCTCTTGCACTTGCTTCGCATAATGTTTGAAAAACACCCTGGATGACTTCCATCCAGCATACGAGCGAAGACTTTCGAAATCCATATTTTGGAAAAAAATTCAGAGATGAAGCAATCTTTCTCGAATCGTGACCTGCGGGTGTACTGTCTGGATCCGCTCTGTGAATGAAGTAGGTGATCTTCGTCCTTAATTGTCTCAGAGACAAATTTGAACCTGAAGTTTCTCCTTTAAAGAGCTGTCCTCCCCCAAAGTCTGAAGTTCTACGAAGATAGACCTTTAGGCACTCCACTGGACATAGAGAGACATCTTCCTTCAGAGGGCAGATTCTCCAGGGACCCCACCTTTTGTTGGGTAACTCATTTTTAGCGAGAAACGTTAGATCAGGAAAAAGATTCAGTTCTCCCCTTTCTGTGAACTGAATATGGCCCTCATCTCTTGAAAGGGCCACTATTTCGCTAACTCTCGCCTCTGAGGCTAGTGCAAATAGGAATATAACTTTTTGGGTCAAATCTTTCAACGAGCAGTCTTCATTGTTCAATGTTGAAGCCAAATGAAGATCCTTATCCAAGGACCACGAAATGGGCCTCGGAGGTGCCGAAGGCCTCAGCCTAGCACAGGCCTTAGGGATCTTGTTAAAGATTTCATTAGAAAAGTCTACCTGGTAGGCGTACAATAGAGGTCTAGTCAAAGCAGATTTACTCGTAGATATCGTGTTGGCTGCTAAACCTTGTTCATGAAGATGAATAAAGAAGGATAAACAAAAATCTGTTGAGATTTCTTTTGGTTTCTTTGCCTTGACAAATTCAACCCATTTCTTCCAAGATGACTCATATTGTCTTCTGGTAGATTTGGACTTATATTCTTCTAAAAAGTTTATACTGTCTCTCGAAATCCTGAATCTTTTCTTAACTGCTAAGGAGAGAAAATCATGAGATGAAGGTTTCGGGTTTTCTGTGATGAAGCGAAGACAGTCGACTTCTGCACTTGTTGAGTCAGAACTGGGTCCGGCAACGGGACCAGCTTCAGCCGCAGCTCCAATACTAGAGGGAACCAGATGCTGTTCGGCCACTTGTGAGCTACTATAGCTGCTGTTCCCTGAAAGGATCTCAGCTTGTTGAGGACTTTCAACAGAAGGTTGGAAGGAGGGAACAGGTAAATCCTGGACCATCTGTTCCAATCGAGGGACATCGCATCCACTGCTTCCGCTAGACGGTCCTCGTATGGGGCTACATATCGAGGTAGTTTCTTGTTGTCGCTCGTTGCGAAAAGGTCGATCTGCAGTTCTGGGACTTGACGTAAGATGAAGGGACCATTCTGACTCTATCGGTGTTAACCTGGATAGAGCGTCCGCCGTCACATTGCGGAAACCTTGGAGGTGAACTGTTGATAAGTGCCATCTCTTCTTTTCTGCCAAACTGAAGATAGCCAACATCACTTGGTTGATTTGGGGCGATCTCGAACCTTGACGATTCAGACATCTCATTATCACCTCGCTGTCTAGGACCAGTCTTATGTGGGTCGAGCAGCGAGGAGCCAGCTTTTTCAGTGAGAGAAAAACTGCCATGGCTTCGAGAATGTTGATGTGGAAGGTCTTGAATAGATTGGACCAAGTCCCTTGGACTTTCCGTAGGTGAGAATGACCTCCCCATCCATCCTTTGAAGCGTCTGTGTGGATGATGACTGAAGGTGGAGGTGGTTTTAAGAGTACCGATTTCTTTAGGTGCTTGGCCTCCGACCACGGCTTGAGAAGTGATCATAGTCGAGTCGGTAATGGTCTTTTTAGATGTCTTCGAGCATTTGATGCGTATCTTCTCCAGACTCCTGTTGCATCCTTTAATTGTGCTCTTAGCACCGGATCTGTCACTGAAGCGAACTGAAGAGAGCCCAGCACTCTCTCCTGTTGGCGTCTTGATATCCGACCGGATTTTAGAAGTTTCCTGACAGATCCCGCTATCTCTCTCCTCTCCTTTGACAGAATGGAGAGACGGTGTGACTGTAAGTTCCAGTGTATTCCAAGCCATTGAAACTTCTGAGCTGGAGATAATCGAGACTTTTTGATGTTGATCTTGAATCCCAGATGTTCCAGGAACTGGATCACTATCTTGGAGGCTTGCATGCATTCTGTCTCGGATGCTGCCCACACCAGCCAATCGTCCAGGTAGGCCACAAACTCCCTTTAGGCGTAATTGATGAACGACTGCATTTGCAAGCTTCATGGAGATCGTTGGGGTTATGTTTAGCCCGAAGGACATGGCTCTAAAGACGTATTGTTTCTTCTGTAGCTTGAATCCTAGGTAGGAGGAAAGTTGGCGACTGATTGGGATATGCCAATAGGCGTCTGCCATGTCTATGGAGACTGTGTATGCCTTTTTGGGCAACAGGGTCCTTATGTGTTGAAGGGTCAACATCCTGAACCTGTAGTTTACTAAAAACTTGTTGAGTGGCGACAAGTCCAGAATGACTCTGAGTTTGTCCGAGTCCTTCTTGGGAACACAAAACAGCGTTCCTTGGAATTTGAAGGACTTTGCCCTCTTTATTACTCTTTTACTCAAGAGTTCCTGAATGTATTCTTCCAGAACAGGGGTAGAGTGTTGGAAGAATTGAGGGAATGGTGGTGGAGCTGTGTTCCAGCTCCAACCCAGTCCGTTCTTGATCAGGCTTGGGGCCCAGGGATCGAAGGTCCAACGATCCTGAAATGAGTATAGCCTTCCCCCTACCGGAAGCATCTCATTTCTGCTGCTGACCGGAGGACTTGCCTCCTTGACCGCGTCCTCCTCTATTTCCTCTTCCTCTTGAGGGGCGTTTAGAGGAACCTCTTAACGGTCCTCTAGCTTTCGGACGAAAGGTAGTCAACTGCCTCTCAAAAGCTGAGTAAAGGCTGGCGACTGTGTCGCCAGTTGCTGGGGTACCAACTGATAGGTAGTCGGAGGTTGTGCCACCACCTGGGGCACCACGGTCGCGGGAAGTTGTTGTTGCCTTTGTTGTTTGGCCGGGCGAGAGGGCAACCTTGGCCTCTTTGTCTTCCGCTTGGGTTGGGACCCTCATCCGGGGAAGACTTCCTCTTGAGTGTCAAGCCCCACTTTTGGAGAAGATTTCTATTCTCCGTGGCGGCTTTATCAACTACTTCCTTGACCACTTCACTCGGGAAGAGGTCCTTTCCCCAAATGCTGGACGAAATCAGCTTCCTAGGTTCATGTCTCACCGCAGCCGAGGCGAACACAAACTCCCTACAGGCTCTCCTAGCCTTAATGAAGCCATAGATGTCCTTCGTCACAGTGGCCAGATGTGTTTTGGCCACAACCATAAACATATCTGGATTCTGGGGATCACTTGCCATTATCTCCAAGGTAGTCTGGAGTGACATAGAATCGGCAAGTCTATCTTTAGTCTCTTGCTCCCTGCGCAAGAGAAACTCTGACAACTTTGGGAGGTCCTAACCTAACTGGCGTCTGGCAATATCTGCCTCCAACTTCCCGACTGAGAAGGTAAGATGTACTGTACATACTTCCAGTCCTTCTGGTCTAGGGGCAAAGCTAGGGACAAAGGTTTACACTCGTCGAGTGTAGGACAAGGTTTCCCTGCTTCAATAGCTTTCAAAGCTGCCTTGTACCCTTTTTCCATGAAAGGGAAGGCCCAGGTAGATGAGGCTACAAAGGAGGGGTGCTTCTTGCTCAGAGCCGGCACCTTAGAGTTAGTAAAGCCCCTCTCCTTCAAGGTGCTAGACAATAAAGCCTGTGCTTTAGAGTGGTCAAAAACTATGACCTCTTTTGGCTCTGTCTCCTCCTTTGAAGCTGGCTCCGCCTTCAGACGGACGAAGCAGTCCGGATAAGATTCCAAGCTGGGCCAGAATTGCACATCTTCAATGGGGACTGAACCCAGCTTCTTGGAGATGTAAATCTTCCCGGTTGTCATAGGCATGTACTCTGCATGCCTCCACGGGTTCACATTCGAACATGAAGGAAGTTCCTTAACATTGGGTCTCTTGTGAGACCCACGGGACGCTGCAAGTTGGCGTATCTCCAACCTGAGTGCAGCCTCCTTTTCAGCATTCTGCTTTTGTATCTGCTGCATCATCGTCATAATGAAAGACAAAGTCTTCCCTATGTCATCAGCTGGAAGAGCAGATGATGTCGAGGGAACTGGTTCTAGGGCAGGAACCGACGAAACTGACACTGTCTCGACTTCTTCCTCCTCGGTATCAGGAGCAACAATTGACTCCTCTTCCTGACCTCCTGCAAGAAGGTCTTTTTCAGTGTCCTCTGACACTTCTGACAGCCTGTCGTCAAGCTGGATGTCCTTCATAGTATCCGAGACATCTGACTCAACAGATATCTGAATGCAAGGGATCTCTGGGTGAGGTTGTGGAATGACAGCATCCTTAGCTGCCCTAGGGAAAAGACAGGCCCACATCTTCTCATAAGGAAGGTAAGGCCCCGTGGTGTTCTTTTGAAAACCACGGACCCATCTATGCAGCTTCTCCCTTGCTGCATCCCTAGATTCCGCTGACTGAGGGTCATCGAAAGCCTCTGTAACCAAGGTTTTACAGACATTACATACCTAGGGTCCCAATACTTCAGAGCTCCCTTGGTAACGGCACAGCGTGAGTGCGTCCTGCACATCTCGTGGCTGCAGAAGTTCTTGCTGCGCACATTGCAGAACATACTCCCACACTTGGATTGGTCCTCCTGTAAAGAGAGGAAAGTTAAATGAGTATACGGAGATTCATCTCACTGGACAAAGTATACAAATATTATATTTAATAATATTCTATTAGTATATAGCTTAGGATAGATAAGCTAGAAAAGAAATAGGAAAGACACATAAATGTGCTTTCAGCCCAGCCAATTGCTGTGACCTTACTCAAAATTAAAACCATGGAACATTCTATATTAGAAGGGTCCAACAGAAGACTTCTATCCTGTTAGGATACGTAAGTTCAACTTAATACTAGCTTCCAGATGGATTAAGATTGAGGATTGTTATCAGTAATCACTTATTAGTGAATAGAAAGAACTTAATTTCTATACATAATATGGTCTCAACAATAGGCTGCGCATGACAACACAGAGTATGTTGGAAAATTTGTCTACTGTACAGTATATACCGTAGTTTTCTGTTTGTAGTAAAATCTATACTGCAAATATACTGGCTACTGTATATACTGTAGATCCCGCCGGCATATGGCGGAAAGGCTAGCACCAGGGTATAGTTCAGTCTACGTATTGTCGACTCTGAGGACAGCCGGCAGTTCGCCGGTCGACGAAGGACCGCCGGCCGCCGGCAGGTTGCCGGCTGTCGGCACACTATGCCAGCAGACGACCTAGATATGTATACAGCGGTCGATACCCTCTCCGGCTGTCGGCAGCTCACCGGCAGTTGGTAGGCCACCGGCTGTCGGCAGCTCACTGTCTGTCGGTAGATTACTAACTGTCGGCCTTCCAGGCAAGCATTGCTCACTAGAGTTACCGGCAGATAGATCCCAGAGGTACTAGCCCATAGAGAGAGAGAAAGAATGGAATGAAGGATAGTGTAAGAGGTCTGCCTTACTACCTTCTCCCAGAATGAGGGTTCAAATGGAATGGGAGTATGTATCATTCAAGCTTCCACTCATCCACAACTATTGCCGGTCTCTGCCTCAGCCGGTTATGGATGGCATTCCAAGAGAGGACTGAAGAACACTCTATAGTAAAAGGGTCTTCTGCCGGCAGCCGGCTCAGCTGGCCCAGCTCTCCCAGATTGTAGAATGATGGCCAAGAAATTTGATGGCTAGGCCATCATAAAAGGACAGAGTGGGGACGGGGAAAGGGTCCTATGGTGTGCGGAAGGCGCCGGCAATTGCCGGTCCTACCTCACCTAACGAAACTCTGTTCCAGTATTGAAGCCATCCTAGGTAATAGGAGAATTCTATTCTCCAGCCTAGGTTAGGCTAAGACAGCAAAAGGGACTGGCAGCACCCTCGCCACCACCCTTAAACAATAGAGGAACCGAGTTTCAGTACCGGTGTCACCTAGGCAGCAGAAGATCTATTCTTCAGCCTAGGGTCCACCGACACAGAAGTAGTCAACTAGACCACAGGGAGAAGGGCAATATTATATAAAGCCTTCAAGTGTGATCTAGGGAGGTCTCCTCCTATGCCGACAGCTTAGTCCAGCAGAGGAACGTTGTTCCTGCTGCCAACCATCTGCCAACACCAGACTAAATACTCTAGAGGTTCTGACCAAAACCCAAAAACTACCTTTGCAGTTATGGGGAAAGGACAGAAAAACCCTAGCCTAGTCCTGCCAGAATTCTATTCAGGGCACGACTGACTTGGGTTATAGCCTAGGCTAACTCAGAGGGAAGGAGGGACTGTCCTTAAATCTCCATAGGAGACTAGCATCGCCTTATAATAATTCCAGGAGATATCTATCTCCGTCTGAATCAATAAAAACGATACACGAGGACAATCGGGGAACATGTATGAAAGTATACTAAAGCCACTAGGCTAGTAGCCTAGTAGCAGTGAGAATCGACTATCTAAATCACCAAAACACTCTCGTATACTATCTTGAAAGAGGAAGATATTATGCAATATATAAATCTTACATGTATAAAATTTGCCTAAAGCTTCATTAAAATTATAGCACTAGGCAAGTCTATTATATCATGCATGAAAGTACTAAAAACTGAACGCCTAGGCTAGGAAGCCTAGCGCAAGCAAGGTTCGGTTACCTAAATCGCCGAAACTTAATATCAATACTATCGGCACAATATAAAGAATTCCTAGGAATGAGGCTAAATAGCTTAATTTATTTAGCTATTAATACTGGGAAGGTCGTTCTGACTAACTAAATGACTCATGCGTTACGAACAACAGCGTCCAAGGCACCTCCGGTTAGGCAACAGCTCTTGTTACGTTAATTTAACTTTTAATCATATCTAGAAAAGACAAGAGCTTACATTTATACAATGTAAAGATCAATACTCAACTAGCCAGAGGCAGAAGAGGCTGGAGAAAGCCCCATAATATCAAAATTAATCCAATAAAGCGAGAGAGCACAGGGAAAACACCGAGCAATAGCGCTACGATATAAGGAATGAAGATGGCGGCGATGATGACGTCATCTATAGACAACAAACAGTAAGGAGTGGTGCCTGTATAATGGCTCCCTTTTCGTTTTCTTGCCACTTTCCCCGTCGAAGCGTTAACGCTATTTGGGGTGAAGATAACTATGTGGCGTGTCAAGAATACGTCCTCTGATATTATGCGATATCCTTAAAAGAAAAAGTTAGGGATATTCGCGCCAGGAGTTAGAATTCTGTATACCTTAGGGTAAAATTCTCTGGGAATATCACTGTAGTCAAATATACCGTAGGAAGCTACTTTAAAGGAACTTCCATCAGGACGACATGGCCTGAGCCCAAAAAATATAATAGTAAGTACTGTATTACTATTGATAAGTATGCATTCATATCAATGATATAAACAACTGAATACTTATTTCATCTTTTTTTTCCTTACAGGAGGAGCCAATGGTGAAGTGTGCAACCACAAGAGTAAGGACTTTAGTGGGCATACGATGTGCAGGTCTCATGCCCCCTGCTGCATCATATCTGGATCCCTGAGGTACTGGGACCCAAAGGGTTGCTCTAACTGCTCGACCTTGCTGATCGAAGGCTTCGGGGAAGAGATCCCTGACACTACAGAGTCAAAGGATACAGCAAGGGAAACCCTTCGGAGGTGGGTAAGAGGGTTCCAGAAGAACTCTCCGGGACCTTACCTACCTAACGAATCTTTAAGATGCCTTCTGTTCCCTAGGGCTGAATCCAGCGCGGTTGTGCCCCAGGTACAGGTCCAGCCTCCCTTCATCCAACTGACAGTGGACGCGGACATCAACAAGGCACTGGAAGGCAGGGACATCCACCAAGAACGGATGTCGGAGGTGTCCACCGACACCGAAAAGGACCTACTGCAAGAAGGTCCTGAAGAAGAAGTGGTTCAACCACCTACGGAGGAAGAAGGATCCGTTTCGACGGTAACTGAGGACCCTCAGTTCACCGTGACGGCATATCAACCTGTGCCGTCAACCTCTTCAGCCCCAACTCCCCAACCGGATGTGCAGGTCGGCAGGAGCGAAGCGCTCCTAGAGTCGATCCAGCAGATGTTGGCAATGTTCCGGACGGAACAACAGGAGATCTCAAAAAGACGAAGAGAGAGGTAAGGGAAGGGAAACGCTCTGGCGCTTCCGGAGGCTCTACTAAGCCCCTTAGAGTATCTGACCTACCTCACTGCTCCGAAACCAACCCCTGGAGGTACACGGAGCACATGCCCATGATGAATGGAAAGCTCTATATCTCCGAGAAGTTGGGGGCCAAACCCCTTGAAGATCTCCCCAATTCTGGCCCAACTTTTCACCATACCCAGATTGCTATGTGAGACTGCGGGATGAACCAGCATCCCATGAGGAGACGGTACCGAAGGAAGTCATTGTCTTCGAGCATGACAAGGCACAGGCTATCCTAACCAAGACCATGAAAGGAGTTGGATATACCAACTCCAAAGTCTCGGCATTGAGCAAGAGGCACCCAACCTTCATTGCTCCTTCCTCCAGAGCTTTCCCCTTTTCGGTGAAAGCCCTTGACTGTGTCATGAGAGCAGTCGATGAGGGCACACCGTGCCCAGTCCTAGAGGAATGTAAACCATTATCTCTAGCCATGCCTACCTGTGAGGAGAAGTTTCAATGGTTAGGAATCCATTGGAACTTACAGTCACACCATCTCTCCATTCCACTGACGAAGAGGAGAGAGATAGCAGGATCTGTCAAGAGACTAATCAAACACAATAGGATTTCAAGATGCTAACAGGAAAGAGTATTGGGCTCTCTCCAGTTTGCAGCAGTGACAGACCCAGTGCTAAAAGCACAGTTAAAGGATGTGTCAGGAGTCTGGAGAAGATACGCATCAAACGCTCGAAGAGATCAACAAAGGTTGACACCGACCTGATTGCACACGCTACTAAGGCCGTGGTCAACAGCCAAGTGCCTAGCACGAACAATTCCCTTACACCCACCTCAACCATCAGTGGTAATACACACAGATGCCTCCCTGGAAGGATGGGGAGGCCATTCGCAAGAAAGGAAAGTGCAGGGGAATTGGTCGCACCAGTTAAAAACCTTTCACATCAACATCTTAGAGGCTATGGCAGTCTTCCTAACGTTGAAGAAACTATCCCCTCGCAGGTCAGTCCATATCAGACTGGTCTTGGACAACGAGGTGATAGTAAGATGTCTAAACCGACAAGGCTCGAGATCACCTCACATCAATCACGTGATGTTAGGCATCTTCTACCTGGCAAGGAAGAGAAGATGGCACTTATTGGCAGTTCACCTGCAAGAGTTCCGCAATGTGACGGCGGATGCTCTATCCAGGCGAAAGCCGATAGAGACAGAATGGTCACTAAACGCACTCATTCTCCTTCATCTTGGAAAAAGTCCCAGAACTGCAGATCGACCTCTTCGCAACGAGCAACAACAAGAAACTACCTCGTTATGTAACCCCTTACGAGGACTGTCAAGCAGAAGCGATAGACGCCATGTCTCTCGACTGGAACAGATGGAATCGAATTTACCTCTTCCCACCAACCAATCTCCTGCTGAAAGTCCTCGACAAGCTAAGATCCTTCAGAGGAACAGCTGCAATAGGGGCCCCCAAATGCCCCAGAAGCAATTGGTTCCCTCTAGTTCTAGAATTGAAACTGAAGCTGTTTCCTCTGCCGAACCCAGTTTTATCCCAACTGGTTCAGAAGTCGACTGTCTATGCTTCATCCTTGAGAACCCACAACCTACATCTCATGATTCTCTCGCCCTAGCAGCCAAGAAAAGGTTTGGGATCTCAAAGAACAAGATCGACTTCATCGTAGAATACAAGTCAAGTTCAACTAGGAGACAAAATGAATCATCTTGGAAGAAGTGGGTTTCCTTTGGGAAAGCAAGGAAACCAACAGAAATATCAATAGACTTCTGTCTCTCCTTCTTCATCCACCTACAAGAACAAGGCCTTGCTTCCACCACAATAACTGCGTGTAAGTCAGCTTTGACTAGATCTCTTCTGTACGCCTTTCAGGTGGACCTTTCAGGCAAAATCTTCAATAAGATAACAAAAGCATGCGCTAGACTCAAACTGGCAACCCCTCCAAAGCCCATAACATGGTCGTTGGACAAAGTCTTGCACTATGCTTCGAATATGAACAATGAGGATTGCACCATAAAGGATCTAACATAGAAAGTGATATTTCTAGAGTTAATGAAATAGTAGTCTTATCCAGAAATGAAGGCCATATTCAGTTCATGGAAACAGGAGAAATGAATCTTTTCCCTGATCCTATCTTTCTCGGCAAAAACGAGCTGCCCACCAAAAGGTGGGGTCCTTGGAGAATCTACCCTCTAAAGGAAGATGTCTCTCTATGCCCAGTAGAGTGTATCAAGGTCTATCTTCGAAGAACTTCAGACTTCAAGGAGGGACAGCTCTTCCAAGGCAAAACCTCAGGATCAAATTTATCTCTAAAACAGCTGAGGGCGAAACTCACCTACTTTATTCGTAGAGCTGATCCTGACAGCACACCCGCAGGTCACGATCCAAGGAAAGTTGCTTCTTCGTTGAATTTCTTTCAACACATGGACTTTGAGAGGCTCCGCTCATATACAGGGTGGAAATAATCCAGAGTCTTCTATAAACATTATGCAAAGTAAGTGCACATGATAAAACACTTTGTGGTGGCGGCAGGTAGTGACATAAAACCTGTCGTCTAGTGCTGCGATGAACAGTGGTCTGTTTTGGGACTCATCTGTGTATCGAGTGAATAGGTGTTAACACCTAGTGAAAATCACTATGGTGATTAATAGACTGTTCTATACAGGTGCAGAATCTAACCAATAACACCAGTGCCGTGTGAACACTTGAACACAGTGTTGAAGCATATCCAACATCTAAGTGAAACTAGACAAAATTAGCTTCACATTTATTGAGTGGCATTTTCAAAAAATGAATTAATATACAGTGATACCTCTGGATACGAAAGTTTCTGCTTACGAAAAATTCAGGATGCGAAAAGTGATTCGAAGATTTTTATGCCCCAGGATACGAATAAAATTTCAGGATACGAAAACCTTACGAGATCCCAACTCTTCGCCGAGAGTAATTTTAAAAAGCGCGCGCCGCCAGACTTTGAACTTGGGTAGACTCACTTACAGCCTCCCGCTCACCCATTGGTTATCTCCCTACTCAGACGCTAGCTGACGCCATAAGATCCTGCTTTCCTATTGGTCGGCAACTATCCCAGCTTGCCTTCGCACGGGCATTCATCTCTCTCTCTCTCTCTTTTCGTTCCGACCGCGGTATCATTAACAGACATTGTGTGCTTTCGCTTGTTTGACTTAGTGTTAATATACAGTACATTCGTACGCCACGTGTTATCGTTAATAAACATTCGTTACTGTGCACTGTACTGTATTAGTGTTTACTATACATAGACTGTATATAACGTACGTAGTGTATTATATTACGTATTACTGTAGTCATGGGTCCCAAGAATGTTGCCGAAGGAAAGAAGAAGATGACGATGCTCTTGATGGAGACGAAACTTGAAATCGTTAAAAAGTACGAGTCTGGCATGCGTTTAAGTGCGATCGCCAAGGAGTATGGCCGGAATCCATCTACGATAGGCACCATCCTGAAGCAGAAGGCGGCCATAAAAGCAGCGACACCTTCTAAGGGCGTCACTATTTTCTCCAACAAGAGAACCCACGTGCATGACGAGATGGAGAGGCTGCTTCTTGTGTGGATCAAGGACAAAGAGATCTCAGGAGACACCATCACTGAGACTACAATTTGCCAGAAGGCCTCCGCCATTTTCGGTGATCTCGTGCGTGCTCAGGCCGAAGAAGGGGCAGGAGAAGGAACATCCCAGCAGGAACCCCCAGAGTTCAAGGCTTCTCGTGGGTGGTTCGAGAAGTTCAAGAAAAGGACTGGCATCCATTCAGTGGTACGGCATGGGGAGGCAGCCAGCTTGGACACGAAGGCCGCCGAAGCCTTTGTTAAAACGTTTGAAGAGTTGACTCTGCAGGAAGGCTACAGTTCGCAGCAAGTTTTCAATTGCGACGAAACTGGGCTTTTCTGGAAGAAAATGCCTCGTCAGACGTTCATCACGGCGGAGGAGAAGAGGCTACCCGGACATAAGCCTATGAAGGACAGGCTTACCCTTGCTTTTTGTGCAAACGCCAGTGGGGACTGCAAGATAAAGCCCCTGCTGGTGTACCATTCAGAAAATCCCCAAGCCTTCAAAGCCCACAAAGTCATCAAGGAGAACCTTCCCGTGATGTGGAGGGCGAATGCAAAAGCCTGGGTAACGAGGCAACTATTCATTGATTGGGTGAATGTCTGCTTCGGTCCGACTGTCCGAAAATATTTGGAAGAAAACTGCCTCCCAATGAAATGTCTGCTGGTGTTGGACAATGCTCCAGCTCACCCTCCTGGCCTCGAGGAATATCTTCTGGCCGAGTATTCCTTCATAAAGGTCCTATATCTACCGCCTAACACCACCCCTCTCCTCCAGCCCATGGACCAGCAAGTTATTTCAAATTTTAAAAAATTGTACACGAAGCATCTCTTCCAGAGATGTTTCCAAGTCACAGAGAGTACAAACCTCACTCTGCGTGAATTTTGGAAAGATCACTTTAACATCGTGATATGCCTCAAACTCATCGATCTCGCTTGGCAGGAAGTTTCGAGGCGTACCCTAAACTCATCTTGGAGGAAGCTGTGGCCTGATGCTGTCTCTGCACGAGACTTCGAGGGGTTCGGGAAGCCTGGAGGCGAAGCCGAGATCGTTGACGATCCTGAACCAATTCAGCAGTCTGAGGTGGCTGACATCATACATCTTGGTACGTCCATGGGGCTGGAAGTTAGCGCGGAGGATATAGATGAACTTATCGAGGAGCACCACGAGGAGTTGACGACGGACGACCTGAAGGAGTTGGAGACGATGCAAGTGAGTGATGTTCAAGAGCAGTTCTCTAGCGGTGATGAGGAGGATGTTACACCTTTGAAAACGGCAGACATCAAGGAAATTCTTGCATGTTTCCATAAAATGGCAGACTACGTCGAAAAGGAACATCCAGAAAAAGTTTATACCAACCGTGCGCTTCAACACTGCAATGACGTTTGCCTAACGCATTTTAGAAATGTGTTGAAAAGTAGGCTGAAACAAGCTTCAATGGATAGTTTCTTATTAAAGAGGCCAGCGGTATTAGTAGGCCAAGACGAAGGTGAAAGTGAAGAAAAGAAACAGAAAAGAGGAAGGGATGAAGAATTAGAAGGTGAAAGTAAAGAAAAGAAACAGAAAAAAGAAAGTGATGAAGAAGTAGAAGGTGAAAGTAAAGAAAAGAAACAGAAAAAAGAAAGTGATGAAGAAGTAGAAGAGATTTAGAAAATATGAAAAACGTAAAGTTATAAAAAAGCATTAAATGTTAAAGTAATTTTTTCCATACGTAATGTTAAGTGTTAATTATTTCTGCCATTTTTTTATTTCGTAAAGTTTAAGTGTTAATGTGTTAAGTGTGTAAATTACTGTACGTAGTCTGTCACTTGTTACGTTTTCTGCCTTATGCCATCCTCCTCTGCCGCGACTTCGTTATCGGACATCGTCTCAATCAAAAGGTAAGTTTCAACTTTTTTGTTACACTAATTAACTGTAACCTTTTTTTCAGAGTGTACAGGTATCAATCCTTAATTTAGGTGTACGTACAGGTAACAATACACCTTCACTGATCTAAATGCTTTACATACAGTACCATAACTTATATACAGTAGTAAAGAAAATGGACCGTTTTCTTTGGGCTTGGGGGGGATAACTTGGCTATAACTACATTATTGAATAATCTCATAGTGGTTTCTGGAATGGATTAGGCTGTTTTTAACGGTTGGGTTAATTATTGAATGATAGAAATGGCTGCATTGCATGTTTATTACTACAGTTTAGCGTGTTTATGAAAGAAAAGGTGACTTTTTGTAAGGCTTGGAATGGATTAGGCTATTTACATGTAAAACGCGACTCAGGATACGAAAATATCAGGATACGAAACCGCATCCTGAACGGATTACTTTCGTATCCTGGGGCATCACTGTATGTATATTCTTCTCTTACAGGTCAAAAATATATATATATAACCATGATGTTTATATGTGCAAGGCTAGATTCCTTCTCATGATACATTATTATTTTATTTTGCTTATGAAAATAAAAATGTATCTGTTTCTTCTTTTATCCTCAGTATAACAATAAAAGAATCCAGAGTTTTTCTATTTTCCTTAAATAGACACCTTGATGGTAATGATTTCCAAAGTACAAATAGGTAATCTCTAGAAAGTTTCCCTTATGTCCTTACGGAAATACAAACTTTGAATCCTTATAGTCGAAGTCGACATTTCCCTGCAGGGAGCAGGAAGCCCTAAGCTAGTTCCAAGCTTAGTGGATATGACAAACAACGGTAATGTCATATATAAGGGTCTAGGAGACCATATAAGGAACTCATTCAAAGTAAAGGCACTTATACAAACCCACAGATATAGTACTTTCCAGTTAATTCTCTGGTAAGCTTCCATCAGGACGACATGGCCGAGCCCAAAACACGGATTCTGAGCAAAGCAAAAAATCTATTTTTGGGTGAGATAGCCATGTCGTCCTGATGGACCCACCCTTCTTTCTTAAAATGACCCCACCCGAAACTACTCTATCTGCGGCTATGCCTGCTTAAATACAACTAGGAATGATGGGCCATAGTAGTACGGAGAGGAGCTCCACCGGGTACCTTGATAATGGCTCCCCTTTCGTTCGCCACTCTTCCCCCTCAAAGAGTTAAATCTATTCGGGGTGAAGATTGCTATGTGTCGTATCAAAAAACACGTCCCGATATTATGCGATATCCTTAAAGATAGATTAAGGATACTCGCGCCAGGAGTTAGAATTCTGGAGACCTATAGTTAATTCTCTGGGAGTATCACTGTAGAAAATACCCTTAGAAAGCTACCTAAAGGAACCTTCCATCAGGACATGGCTATCTCACCCAAAAGAGGGATTTTGACGAAGGAAAAATCCATTTCTGGGGAGAGACCTGTGACGCTCGGTGAAAAAGTCCTGCTTTGTACTTTTTCCGATATAAATCTTCCAAATATACCAGAGAAAATTAAAAGCATGGAATGCAGAGGTTACAACCCTCGCGCGAGCACCTTGTTGGTGTCGTATATCTAACAAGGGCGTTTGTAAAACACTATTCACAGGCTGTCTTCCATTTAGATAATCCCTTCATCAAAAGGGGGAGGGCCGTGACAGGCCCTAGAGAATACAGTTGGGTTACCCTACTGACACCTACCCCTCGCGCTCACCAGGTCATCCTTCTGCAAGAACATATGGCTTGGCAAGGAAAGGGTGGGTCCGTACAAAAATAACCGGGAAGGGTTTCACCGGGCGTCACAGGTCTCTCCCCAGAAATAGATTTTTCCTTCGTCAAAATCCCTTTTCTGGGTCGACCTGTGACGGCCGGTGAAAATGTACCTGAGAATGCCTTCCAAGCCCAATAAATTAATAACAATGAGGAGAATACAATCACCATGTACGACAATAATATGATATAATAATGTAAGTAATCGTCCAATTACCAACCAGCCAAATGACATAGGGAACGTAAGGTTAAATAATTATGACGACAAGGAACCAACTGAGTGTCGAATCGCAAAAGGCATCAAACCTTACATGTCTAAGTATATCTAAACATTAAAGGAACGGTAACTACAATAACAGTTAAACCATAGGAATTAAACATGGCAAATATCATAGGGCTAACGAACTACCCAGGAGACTGCCAACGTAGAGTGAGTGGCGGGTAGGGGGGAGAAGAGAAGAAATGGAAGAAAGGAAGAAGAAGAGATTAATGGGGAGGGATAAGGCTCCCCGCTGCCATCGTCGGGTATTTAAGGGCCTGTAAGATCTTTAGATATTGGTGTTTGACAACCATAGGGGATTTCCAACCCGTATATTTTTTAAAATCATCAAAGTCCCTGTTCTGGAAGTCATTGTTGGCGGTATCTACTGTCCGTATATCATGAGCCTGGGGAAATGATTCCGGATTAGTATGTTTAATGAAGTAGAGGATTTGTTGCCTGATACCGTGAATGGAAATAGTACCTCCTTGTTCCCTGATAACCAAGGGGCCAGACGAGCGGGTGGCAGTTCTAGCTAAAAAGGGCCTTGAGAGTAGTGACTGTACACAGAGAAAAAATTCTGGGGATGAAGAATAACCTTCCGAGGGGAGCACCTATTTTGCGGATCCTCATTTTTTAGCTAGGAAAGCTTTGTCTGGAAAAGGAGTACTTCGGATGAAGGGAGGAAATCTATGTTTTCCGGGTTTCGTGAGAGAGCTGCTAGTTCTGATGTTCCATCACCTGAGGCCATAGCCGTTAGAAATAAAGTCTTCCTAAGAAGAGTGATATAAGAGCAGGATTCATTGTCCGTGTCCGTCGCAAGTTTGAGACCACTGTTCAGAGACCAAGAGTCCTTTTGTGGCCGAACCGAAGGTCAAAGCCTAGCACATGTTTTTGGAATTGATGAGAAATAGGAATCAGCTAGGTTAATGTTGAACCCAACAAGGAGATCTTCTTCAAAGCTGACTTGATGGTGGTTAAAGTGCTAACTGTTAGGCCTTTGTCAAATAGGAACCTCAAGAAAGAGATGGCTAAATTCGGGGACATACGAGTATGGTCTGAACTCTTAGGGGATCTGCTAGTTAACAACGGCCGAATCATATTGGCGAATTGTCGAGTCCCTTTTGTACGATTCGATGAAGAGATCGTTTTCCGGTTCACTGTTCGCGTCTCTACGAGCTGCCAACTTCCTGTAGTCCACAAAGTTAGAGTTTTGGCTATCCTTGAGTAATCTGACACAGTGAGTTTGGATTACTCGGGTCAGTTTGAGGAACGGGATCCGGATGGGACGGAGTTTCAACTCGAGGAGGAGAGGAAACCAAGTGTTCTTGGCCAGTGAGGTGGTACTAAAACCACTGCGCCCCGGAAGGAGCGTAGTTTGTGTAAAAGTTTTTAGAAGATTCACTGGGGGAGATAGGGAAATCTTCTTCTAATGGTTCCAATCCCGGGGTAACGCGTCCATGGCATAAGCCCGAGGGTCCAGGGTTAGGGTCACATAACAAGGAAGTTTGTGATTCATCTGAGTTGCGAATAGATCTACCTGGAGGCCTGGAACGAGCCTGAGTATCCACCGGAATGAAATTATGTCTAGAGACCATTCTGACTCCAGTGGATACGTCCTGGATAGTGAGTCCGCTCTCACATTCTGGCCTCCCGCTAGATGAGGTGCTGACAGGAACCAGTTCTTTTCTGTTGCCCAGGCGAAGATAGTGACCAGGATCTGATTCAGGTTGGGTGACTTGGATCCTCCCCTGTTGACGTAGTGTACTGCGTCTGTGCTGTCTGACACTACTCTGATGTGGGTCGACCTCGGAGGAGAGTCTCTCTTCGGGGTCAAGAACACTGCCATGGCTTCGAGAACATTGATATGGGACTGTTTCATGGCGAGTGACCAAGAACCTGAAACATCTGATGTTCGGAGTAATCCCCCCATCCACTTAGCCTAGAGACGCGGCTGTATGGAATGTCACTTGTGGAGGTGGGAATTGTAGAGGAACCGATTTGGAGAGGTTCTTCGGTTCGGACCATGGGCGTAGTCTCATTTTCAAGACAGAGGGGATCTTCGAGACCTTGTCTCTTATAGGTACTGTAGCTCTCTTTCTCCAAACTCGATTGATGTCTTTGAGTTTGGCTTTTATTAGGAAATCTGTTACTGAAGTGAATTGGAAAAGGCCGAGGATACTTTCTAAGGCTCTTTGGACACCTGTTTGTGTTTGAGAAAATCCTTGATCTTGGAAACTATTCCTCTTACCTTTTGGAAGGGAGAGACAACGTGTGCTTCGAAAGGTCCCACTGAATGGCTAACCATTCTAAGTGGCCTGATGGTCGCAGGCGAGACTTTGGAGATTGACCCGAAATCACAGGTTGTTGAGAAATCGCAGTAATTCCTTCGTAACTCTGTTGCCTTCTATGGCCGGCCGGGCCCAAATGAGCCAGCTGGCCAGATAAGCAATGATCTGTATCTCTTGGTTCCTGAGTTGTTCTAACACTGTCTCTCCCAGTTTCGTGAATATCCTGGGATCAATGTTGAGGCCGAAGGGCATGTCTTGAACGCAAAGGCTTTCTTGCTTAGGCGGAAACCCAGATAAGAAGAGAAGTTTCGAGCTATAGGCGCAAGATAATAGTCGTCGGTAAGATCGACAGAGGTGGTGACGGTCCCCCGGGGAAGTAAGGTCCGTACCTGAGAGATAGTCAACATCCGGAACTTGTCGCAGAGAATGTAAGAGTTTAGCTTGACAAGTCCAGGTCCACTCTCAATGCCGACAAGCCTTTCTTCGGAATTGTGAACAGGTGGCTTTGGAACTTCAGTGATCGATCCCGTTTGATTGCTTTCTTCTTGAGTAACCCTGTGGTGTACTCTTTCAGGATGGGAGTGGATTTCTGGGAGAAGGTCACTGGTGGAGGAGGAGGACCTTGTGGCCATTTTCACCTCAAACCTTTAGAGATTATGCTATGAGCCCACAGACCGAAGGTCCAATGGTCTCGAAAGTGGTAACTCGATGGCGGGACTGTCTTCTACTCCTGTCACGAAAGGAGCCTGAGGGTTCGGATCTAGGGCTGTATGCAGGCAAAACATCCCAACGGGGTTGGGCTGTGTATCTGGGGAATCAGTGAGGTAGACCACCTGATGAGGGGGATTCGGATGCATAGACGTCGAATCAGAGGAAGGCTGTGATGCCGAGTGGGTAACCGACTATCGATTCCTGTCTGATAGAGGCCTCAGACAGAACGTATTTCCCACAACTGACGCGATCAGACCATCAAACGTGATGATTGGTGCATGATCATTAGTATGCCAGTCATCTAATGATCTCAAATCAAATTTAAAAAGGCACAAAGAGCTTGCAATTGAAAGGTCAATGCATGACAAGGTACCTGTCTGAATAATCATCTCCTGCACCCAAAGTATTCCTGTAGGGAGAAACAGCAGGAGGCCATTGGAGGGGCAAATGTGAGCGGCCGCCTCGTCCACACGTGGACAATCCAGGAGACGGTGACAGATGTACCTCGCAAACCTCCAAAGCATAGGATGTTGAGGTCTCTGGAGGAGGATCCTTCCTGGGACCACGCTGAAGGAGTCGAAGAAGCTCTTCCTTCATAGGGGGTGCAGAAACCCCTAGGGATGGCCATGCCTGCAACACATCTGCAAGGGAAAATGGCTCCCTTGTGATTAGAAGTGAAGTTGCTCTTCTTGGGGAAGCAACTAACCCCCAGTACCAAGGGGTTGCCAAGGAGTTATGTGGTCTGTGGTCCTGCTTCATCGCCTCTCGGAAGAACAGAACAAGGAGCTTTAGAAAGAGGTTTGGAGTTGCGAGAAGAAGAAATGTGCGTTTTCCTCGCCCCTGAGGGAGAAAGATCATATTAGGTTGGCCGGGGCACCAGATACCAATTGAGATACTACCGCTAGAGAGTTATTGGATACTTTGACTGGCCATTGCATCCCTCTCTCTCTGGTTACAGCACATTTTCTTTGCCTACACATACACCGAGTAGTTTGGCCTATTCTTTACACATTCTCATCTTTCCTCATACACCTGACATTACTGAAATTACCAAACACTTCTTCGCTCAAGGGGCTAATTACTGTAAAGTGATAGTTCAGTGGCTACTTTCCTCTTGGTAAGGGTTGAAGAGACTCTTTGGCTATGGTAAGCAGCTCTTCTAGGAGAAGGCCACTCCAAAATCAAACCATTGTTTTCTAGTCTTGTGTAGTGCCATAGCCTCTATACCATGGTCTTCCACTGTCTTGGGTGAAGAGTTCTCTTGCTTGAGGGTACACTCGAGTGCACTAATCTATCTAATTTTTTTTTTCTTCCTCTTGTTTTGTTAAATGCGTGTTGGGCAGGCTTAATAGAGGGGCCACGGATGCCTGGTAGTTTATCAAGAGGTTGTCTTTTCCTTATCTAATTCTATTTCTTCTCAAAACCATCCTTACTATCCTCCCTTCAGTTGAAGTAGCTATCCTGGAGGGTATTTAGCCTTGCATGGTGTATCGGCTTCTCCATGTTGACCAGTTTTTCCGACTTTTTTTCTAAAGTCTATGGGTTTGATTAATCATTTTATTTATATTTCCATAAAACAGATTGTTCTTGATCAATCATTTTATTTATATTTCCATAAAACAGATTGTTTTTGTTATCATTCTTGTTAATTCAGGTATTAAGTAAGCTGTATCTTTTTTATTACCATTAATTCTTATGCCCTCTGGAGACATTGAGAAAAATCCGGAACCAGTACGTCCTAGATTTTGTCAATGTCGTCTACTGTTATACAATATTCGCGGTCTTCATGCAAATATTGAAGAGCTTACAGTTGCATCCGGACAGTATGATAATCTTTTGTGTTCAGAACTTTGGTTTCTAATATGAGGCACTCATCTGAGCTCTTTATAACTGGTTTTAAGAAGCCAATAATGTTGAAACGTGATGCCATCCCTAGGGCCAGGGGAATGGCGGTATATATTAGGACTGAGTACCCTGCTTATATGTCTTGCTATGAATGTGGATGTCATGAGATTCAGATAATAAAAGTTTGTGGCAGGCACAACAACTTCTATTTGTGTTCGATTTACCGGAATCCTGACATGGATGATTCTATCTTCGATTGTCTTCCTACCATTATGGCTAAGATACAAGATGATAGAAAGGCCTCTTTTTCTTTGTTGATGATTTCAATGCTCACCATAGGGAGTGGTTAAATTCTGTTTCTCATACTGATCACCATGGCTTAAGAGCTTTAGACTTTGCCTCTAACTCAGGCTGTGAGCAAATCATAAGTGAAGCTACTCACAGGTCTGGTAACTGTTTGGACCTCGTATCCACTGACTTCCCTGGCGTTATAACAAGTAGGGTTGATTCTCCAGTTGGGACATCTGATCATTCCTTGATTTCATTAGCAGTGAAGACTGAGCAGCCTGCCCCTGATGTATCTTACACATGAGAGATTTATATAATATCTCAAGCAGACTGGAATGGGATTTTGTATGAACTTTTGGGATTGAACTGGTTACAATTAAATAGTAGTGTTGATCTAGTTAACATAATTGATAGGCGTATCCCTTCACGTGTACTAAGGTGCTGAGTGAAGGACAAACTATGGTTCAATGATGATTGTAGATGTGCTTATTTGGAGATGCAGGAGGCCTATCATCTTTGGAAGGGTAACAGATCAGATTTGACCTGGAATAACTATACTCAGCTTAGAGCTTTTGCTCAGAGAGTTTATGCTTCAACTGAAAAAGAACACAATTTAATCCTAAAAGAAACCTTTTCTGATACAACCCAGGAGCATAAGTGGTAGACTACCCTTAAATCTGCACTCTTTGGTGTAGATGCAACAGTTCCTCCTTTACTTAAACGAGATGGCTCTGTCATTTACTGTCCAAAGGAAAAGGCAACCCTTTTAGCAGATGCATTTGACAGCAAGCAGAGTAATGAGAAACTCAAACTTCCCCATTCCTGTTTTCCTGAGGCTAAACTAACTAGTTTAGCTTTTCGATCTCGTGAGATTACAGCATCAAGGTCCATCGACAGGATGGACCTTGATGCTTATGGAGGAGTAGACCCAATTAGTTATTTTCCATTGTTTTTTAGCACTTGTTGGAGAAATGATATTTTCATAATAAAATAAATTTTTTGAACATACTTACCTGGTAGTTATATATATATAGCTTAGTCCCTGACGTCACGGCAGAAATTTCAAAACTCGCGGCTATTGCCGATTGGGTAGCCAGGTGTACCACCAGGTACCTGGAACCATTCCAGTCATTCCTCAGATCTTCCATGCCCTTAGGTCTATAGAGAGGAGGGTGGGAATTAAATTATATATAACTATCAGGTAAGTATGTTCAAAAATGATATTTTAATTATAAAATAAATTTTTGAATATACTTACCCGGTGAATATATAATAGCTGCAACTCTGTTGCTCGACAGACACATACATAAAAAAACTCGCGAGCGATCGCTATGCAGGTTGCGGGTGTGCCCACCAGCGCCAACTGTCGGCCAGATACCACTCTCGGATGTAAACAAAACCTTCAATTTCTTCTCATCCCACTGCGTCTCTATTGGGGAGGAAGGGAGGGTCATTTAATTTATATATTCACCGGGTAAGTATATTCAAAAATTTATTTTATAATTAAAATATCATTTTTAAATATTTAACTTAGCCGGTGAATATATAATAGCTGATTCACACCCAAGGAGGTGGGTAGAGACCAGAGTTAATTATGTTTACAGCGTAAAAGCTAAGAGTTTTTTCATTTTGGCAGTTATCAATATAACAAAACCAAAATAAATAGGTACCTGGTGAGGAAGTTGACTTAGACGTTTACTCTGCCTTGTAAGTCTGTCTTCCTCACGGAGCCCAGCGATCCTCTTAGGATGCTGACAGACTCCCAGGAGCTGAAGTATCAAGGGCTGCAACCCATACAACAGGACCTCATCAAACCCCTAATCTGGGCGCTCTCTCAAGAAATGACTTTGACCACCCGCCAAATCAATCAGGATGCGAAAGGCTTCTTAGCCTTCCGAACAACCCATAAAACAATATTAAAAACATTTCAAGAGACAGATTAAAAGGATATTGGAATTAGGGAAGTGTAGTGGTAGAACCCTCACCCACTACTGCACTCGCTGTAACGAATGGACCCAGTGTGTAGCAGTCCTCGTAAAGAGTCTGGACATCTTTTAAGTAAAATGACGCGAACACTGACTTGTTTCTCCAAGAAGTCGCGTCCATAATACTTTGCAGAGATTTATTTTGCTTGAAGGCCACGGAGGTTGCTATATCTCTAACTTCGTGCGTCAAACTTAAGCAAACATCGGTCTTTCTCATTCAAGTGAGAATGAGCTTCTCGTATTAAAAAAATCTGATAAAATATGACAAAGAATTCTTTGACATAGGCAATGAAGGTTTCTTAACTGAGCACCATAATGCCTCAGATTTCCCTCGTAATGACTTAGTACGAGCTAAATCGAACTTAAGAGCTCTAACAAGACATAATACTCTTTCCAGTTCGTTGCCTACGATCTCTGATAAGCAAGGAATATCAAAAGATTTAGGCCAAGGACGAGAAGGCAGTTCATTTTTGGCCAGGAAATCAAGTTGAAGTGAACAAGTGGCTTTTTTCTGTAGAAAAGCCGATGTTCTTACTGAAGGCATGAAGTTCACTGACCCTTTTAGCCGAAGCCAAGCACACTAGGAAAAGTGTCTTGAGGGTGAGATCCTTCAGGGAGGCTGAATGTAATGGCTCAAACCTGTCTGACATGAGGAACCTTAGGACCACGTCTTAAGTTCCATCCAGGAGTTGCCAAACGACGTTTCTTAGAGGTCTCGAAAGACTTAAGGAGATCTTGGAGATCTTTATTGTTGGAAAGATCTAAGCCTCTATGTCGAAAGACCGAAGCCAACATGCTCCTGTAGCCCTTGATCGTGGGAGCTGAAAGGGAGCGAACCTTTCTCAGATGTAAAAGAAAATCTGCGATTTGGGCTACAGAGGTACTGGACGAGGACACAGATGCTGACTTGCACCAGTCTCGAAAGACTTCCCACTTCGACTGGTATACTCTAAAGGTAGAAGCTCTCCTAGCTCTTGCAATCGCACTGACTGCCTCCTTCGAAAAACCTCTAGCTCTTGAGAGTCTTTCGATAGTGTGAAGGAAGTCAGACGAAGAGCGGGGAGGCTTTGATGGACATTCTTTACGTGGGGCTGACGTAACAGATCTACCCTTAGAGGAAGACTTCTTGGAAAGTCTACCAGCCATTGAAGTACCTCGGTGAACCACTCTCTTGCGGGCCAGAGGGTAGCAACCAACGTCAACCTTGTCCCTCCGTGAGAGGCGAACTTCTGCAGTACCTTGTTGATTATCTTGAATGGTGGGAATGCATATAAGTCCATAAAAGACCAATCCAGTAGAAACGCGTCTATGTAGATTGCTTCTGTATCTAGGACTGGAGAGCAAAAGATTGGTAACCTTTTGGTCAACGAGGAGGCAAAGAGGTCTATGGTTGGTTGACCCCAAGAAGCCCAAAGACTCTTGCCCACGTCCTTGTGGAGGGTCCATTCCGTGGGTATCACCTGACCCCTCCGACTGAGACAGTCTGCCAAGACGTTCAAGTCCCCCTGGATGAATCTCGTCAACAGGGAGATGCCTCGAATTCTAGACCATAAGAGAAGGTCCCTTGCGATCTCGAGCAGCGTGAAGGAGTGTGTGCCTCCTTGCTTGGAGATGTACGCCAAAGTTGTGGTGTTGTCTGAGTTGACCTCTACCACTTAGTTTCGAAGACGCTTCCTAATATCATCAAGGCCAAGTGGACTGCTAATAGCTCCTTGCCGTTGATGTGCATGCTCTTCTGACTTGAGGTCCACAGACCAGCGTATTCCCGACCGTCCAGGGTCGCACCCAACCCAAACCCGACGCGTCTGAGGACAACACGTGGTTTGGGTTCTTGACTGCTAGGGATAGTCCCTCTCTCAGACTGATATTGCTGTCCCACCATTTCAGGCATGCCTTTATTGGTTCGGAGACTGGGAATGATACCGTCTCTAATGTCTTGTCCTAGTTCCAGTGAGAGGCTAGATGGAACCGGAGAGGCAGAAGGGGTAGTCTCCCTAGTGAGACAAACTGCTCCAGGGATGAGAGAGTCCCTACGAGACTGTTCCAACTCCTGACTGAATAAACGTTTTCTTTTCAGCATTAGTTGGACTTCGAGCAGGGCTTGACTGCGAATCTCCATCCCCAAAAATAGAATAATCTGGGATGGAATCAGTTGGGACTTTTAGGTTGACCACAAGTCCCAACTCCCTGGCCAGACTCAACGTCCAATGTAGATCCTGCAGACAGTGAAGGCTGGACGATGCTCTGAGAAGCCAGTCGTCCAAGTACAGGGAGGCTCGGATCCCCGATAGCTCGAAACTGGTACCCCACATTCCTGTAAACAAACCTCAGAAACGGTTGGGAATCCGGGTGTATAGGAATGTGGAAGTATGCCTCCTGAAGGTCGAGAGAGACCATCCAGTCGCCTTCCATAAATGCTGTCAAGACAGCCTGGAAGACTTCATCGTGAAGCTTGTCTTGACAATGAACACATTGAGCGCACTTGCCTCTTACGTACTCCTGCAGTGAACATGGCTGCCAAATCATGGAGCCATCCCTGAGGGACTTGTTCCTGCAGAGAACGTGGCTGTCAGATCATTGGAGCCATCCCTGAAAGCCTTGTTTATGCATGACATAATTGTACAGCAAAACTTCAAAGGCTCGAAAACAGCTGTGAAGTTGACCTGTAAAATCTTGGAGCGTCTCATGGCCAGGCGCCAGGGAGAGTCTATGAGGTTTGAGAAGTCTATCTGGGCAGAGGCAGGAACTCCCAAGCCGAGAACTTCTCTCGTGTCATATCAGACTCTCGCTCTATAAGCCAGTTTAAAAGAAGGGAAAGCAAAGGCTGTATCCCCTAAACTCCTCCTGGTGATAAACCAGTCGCCTAGCAAACGTAAAGCTCTCTAGGAGAGCAAGAGAGCACTAGCTTATAAAAATGTTATTTTTATTAGTAAAATAAATTTTTGAATATACTTACCCGATAATCATGTAGCTGTCAACTCCGTTGCCCGACAGAATTCTACGGGAGGGATACGCCAGCTATCACTATACTAGAAGGGGGTGTACTCACCAGCGCCACCTGTGGCCAGGTACTACAGTACTTCTTGTTGACACCTCCTCAATTTTTCCTCGGTCCACTGGTTCTCTATGGGGAGGAAGGGAGGGTCAATTAAATCATGATTATCGGGTAAGTATATTCAAAAATTTATTTTACTAATAAAAATAACATTTTTCAATATTAAACTTACCCGATAATCATGTAGCTGATTCACACCCAGGGGGGTGGGTGAAAACCAGTGTACATGACTAAAGGATAGCTAAGTATCCCGTATTTCATATAATCAGTTATCTCAAAATAACAATGAAATAATAAGTACCTGGTAAGGAAGTCGACTTGAACCGTTACTCTGCCTTTATTAAGTTCGTCTTCCTTACTGAGCGCAGCGTTCCTCTTAGGAGGCTGAATCAACTCTAAGGTGCTAAAGTATATAGGGCTGCAACCCCTACTAAAGGACCTCTACACAACCTCTAACCCAGGCGCTTCTCAAGAATGAATTGACCACCCGCCAAATCAAAAGGATGCGGAAGGCTTCTTAGCCTACCGTAACAACCATAAAAACAACAATAAAAGCATTCAAGAGAAAGGTTAAAAAAGGTTATGGGATTAAGGGAATGTAGTGGCTGAGCCCTCACCTACTACTGCACTCGCTGCTACGAATGGTCCCAGGGTGTAGCAGTTCTCGTAAAGAGACTGGACATCTTTAAGATAAAATGATGCAAACACTGACTTGCTCCTCCAATAAGTTGCATCCATTATGCTCTGCAGAGAACGGTTCTTATTAAAGGCCATCGAAGTGGCTACGGCTCTCACTTCGTGGGTCCTTACCTTCAGCAAAGCAAGGTCTTCCTCCTTCAAGTGAGAATGGGCTTCTCTAATCAGAAGCCTTATATAATATGAAACCCCGTTTTTGGACATGGGCATCGAAGGTTTCTTGATTGCACACCATAAGGCTTCTGACTGTCCTCGAATAGGTTTTGACCTATTAAGATAATATTTCAGAGCTCTGACAGGGCAAAGAACTCTTTCTAGCTCGTTACCTACCATGTTGGAAAGGCTAGGAATTTCAAACGATCTAGGCCAAGGACGTGAAGGAAGTTCATTCTTAGCTAAAAATCCGAGCTGTAAAGAACATGTCGCAGATTCGGAAGTGAACCCAATGTTCTTGCTGAAGGCATGAACCTCACTGACTCTTTTAGCTGTTGCAAGGCAGACGAGGAAAAGAGTCTTGAGGGTAAGGTCCTTGAAGGAAGCTGACTGGAGAGGTTCGAACCTAGGCGACATAAGGAACCTTAAGACTACGTCTAGATTCCAGCCTGGAGTGGGTAAACGACGTTCTTTAGAAGTCTCAAAAGACTTAAGGATGTCTTGAAGGTCCTTGTTGGAAGAAAGGTCCAAACCTCTGTGGCGGAGAACTGAAGCCAACATACTCCTGTACCCTTTAATCGTAGGAGCTGAAAGGGATCTCTCATTCCTTAGATGTAATAGGAAGTCAGCTATTTGGGTTACAGAGGTATTGGTAGAGGAAACTGCATTGGCTCTACACCAGTTCCGGAAGACTTCCCACTTGGATTGGTAGACTCTACGAGTGGATACCCTCCTTGCTCTGGCAATCGCACTGGCTGCCTCCTTCGAAAAGCCTCTAGCTCTAGCGAATCTTTCGACAGTCTGAAGGCAGTCAGCCGAAGAGCGTGGAGGTTTGGGTGCAACCTGTCTACGTGAGGTTGACGTAGAAGGTCCACTCTTAGAGGGAGAGTCCTGGGGACGTCGACCAGCCATTGTAGTACCTCTGTGAACCATTCTCTTGCAGGCCAAAGGGGAGCAACCAGCGTCAGCCGTGTCCCTTCGTGCGAGCTGAACTTCTGGATGACTTTGTTTATGATCTTGAACGGTGGGAATGCGTAAAGGTCGAGATGGGACCAATTCAGCAGAAAAGCATCCACATGAACTGCTGCTGGGTCTGGAACTGGGGAACAGTACAAAGGAAGCCTTTTGGTCATGGAGGTGGCAAACAGATCTATTGTCGGCTGACCCCACAAGGTCCAAAGTCTGTTGCACACGCTCTTGTGAAGGGTCCATTCCGTGGGGATGACCTGATCTTTTCTGCTTAGGCGATCTGCTGAGACGTTCATGTTGCCCTGAATGAACCTCGTAACTAGGGTGAGGTTTAGACTTCTTGACCAAATGAGGAGGTCCCTTGCTATCTCGTATAGGCTCCTCGAATGGGTCCCTCCCTGCTTGGAGATGTAAGCCAAGGCTGTGGTGTTGTCGGAGTTCACCTCCACCACCTTGCCTAGCAGGAGGGACTTGAAGTTCAATAGGGCCAAATGAACTGCCAGTAGCTCCTTGCAGTTGATGTGGAGCGTTTCCTGTTCCTTGTTCCACGTTCCCGAGCACTCCTGACCGTTCAAGGTCGCGCCCCAGCCCGAGTCTGATGCATCCGAGAAGAGATGAAGATTGGGGGTCTGAATCGCTAACGATAGGCCCTCCCTGAGAAG
The DNA here is from genome assembly GCF_036898095.1 of Palaemon carinicauda. NCBI lineage: Eukaryota > Metazoa > Arthropoda > Malacostraca > Decapoda > Palaemonidae > Palaemon > Palaemon carinicauda. The sequence goes on along the minus strand of NC_090730.1, from coordinate 149,617,219 downwards.
GAGGTTGGTCTTCCACCACAAGAGAGTGGTCTTCATCTCTTTGGTGACCGGGATAGAGACTGCTTCGAGCGTCAAATCCTTGTCCCAATGAGCTGCTAGATGGAATTGGAGAGGGCGGAGGTGGAGTCTCCCTAGCTCGACGAACAGGGCTAACGATGAAAGGGTCCCTGTGAGACTCATCCACTGTCTCACCGAGCAACTGCTCCTCTTCAGCATGCTCAGGATGCAATCTAGGGCTTGGCTTATCCTTGGGGCCGATGGAAAAGCCCGAAAATCCTGACTCCGAATCTCCATTCCCAGGTAAACAATGGATTGGGAGGGAATGAGCTGGGACTTTTCCAAGTTGACTAACAGACCCAGTTCCTTGATCAAGTCCAAAGTCCAGTTGAGACTCTCCAGACAGCGACGACTCGTGGAGGCTCTCAACAGCCAGTCGTCTAGATAAAGGGAGGCTCTGATGTCCGATAAGTGGAGGAATTTTGCAATATTCCTCATCAGATGCGTAAACACCATAGGAGCTGTGCTTAGGCCAAAACACAGGGCTTGGAATTGGTATACAACCTTTCCAAAAACGAATCTCAGGAAAGGTTGGGAGTCTGGATGAATAGGAACGTGAAAGTAAGCATCTTTCAGGTCCAACGAGACCATCCAGTCCTCCTGCCTGACCGCTGCTAGGACCGACTTCGTCGTCTCCATAGTGAACGTCTGCTTGGTGACATAAGCATTGAGCGCGCTGACGTCCAGCACCGGTCTCCAACCTCCTGTCTTCTTGGCCACCAGAAAGAGACGGTTGTAGAAGCCCGGGGATTGATGGTCCCGGACTATAACCACTGCCTTCTTCTGTAACAGGAGCGACACCTCCTGGTGCAATGCTAGCCTCTTGTCCTTTTCCTTGTAGATGGGAGAGAGGTTGATGGGAGAAGTGGTCAGAGGGGGTTTGCGGCAGAATGGTATCCTGTAACCCTCCCTCAGCCACCTGACAGACTGGGCGTCTGCACCTCTCTTTTCCCAGGCTTGCCAGAAGATCTTGAGTCTGGCTCCTACTGCTGTCTGGAGAGGAGGAGAGTCAGTGTTTGCCTTTAGAAGTCTTGGAACCTTTCCTAGACTTGCTCCTGGAAGAGTCTGGACGGGAGCTTCCTCGGCTGGGGGCTCTACCACGAAAGGGCGGAATAAACCTTGTAGCAGGAGTATCAGCCACTGGGGTGCGATAAGTCCTGGGGACTGAGGGAGCAACCTTAGTCTTACGAGCTGAAGAGGCCACAAGATCATGAGTGTCCTTTTGAATCAGGGCCGCAGACAAGTCCTTGATAAGCTCTTCGGGAAACAAGAACTTAGAGAGCGGAGCGAAAAGGAGTTGAGACCTTTGACAAGGTGTGATGCTGGAAGAAAGAAAGGTGCAAAGCTGCTCCCTTTTCTTAAGAACTCCTGACACAAACATTGAAGCAAGCTCGCCAGATCCATCCCTAATTGCTTTATCCATGCAGGACATTAAAAGCATGGCTGAGTCCTTGTCCGCAGGGGAGGTCTTCTTGCTAAGGGTCCCCAAGCACCAGTCTAGAAAATTGAACATCTCAAAGGCCCGAAATACACCCTTAAGGAAGTGGTCTAGATCGGAGAAGGTCCAGCAAACCTTAGAGCGCCTCATTGCTGTTCTACGAGGAGAGTCGACCAAACTTGAGAAGTCAGCCTGGGCAGAGGCAGGTACTCCCAAGCCTGGTTCCTCTCCTGTGGCATACCATACGCCCGCTTTAGAAGTGAGCTTAGTAGGTGGGAACATAAAGGAAGTCTTCCCTAGTTGCTGTTTAGACTGCAACCATTCTCCTAAAATTCTTAAAGCTCTCTTAGAGGACCTAGCAAAGACGAGCTTAGTATAAGTTGACTTAACAGACTGCATGCCCAGCGAAAACTCAGATGGAGGAGAGCGGGGGGTAGCAGAGAAAAAATGGTCCGGGTATACCTCTCTGAAAAGAGCCAGGACCTTACGAAAGTCAATGGGTAGAGGAGAAGACTTGGTTCCTTCCACGTCTGATGAGGGATCCAAGTGCGCAGCTTCCTCCTCAGAAACCTCATCACCAGAGTGTAGCGAAGTGAGAGGTAATGTAACAGTGGTATGCTGAACAGCAGAATCAGAACAAGCGGGTACATAAACGCTTGTGGTTTCATCCTCAAGTCTCTGTTGCTGAGTGAAAACCTGAGGTTCAGGCTGCAAAGACTGGTCAGGAAGAGTAGAGGAAGGTAGGCGCATGGGTTGAGGCGGCTGACTCCTGGCATGAGTGTCTTGTCTCAAGAGTTGCGCTTGCTGTAATGGTTGCGGATGCGCAGTAGCAGGTTCCTGAGGAACGAGTTGAGGTTCCTGAGGTGTGAGCTGCGAGAGTTGAGGTAGCGGCTGCGCAGAACGCAGTTCTTGTCTCGCGAGTTGAGGTTCCTGAGGTGCTAGGCTAAGGAGTTGAGGTTCTCGCCTTGAGGAGGGTTGAGGTCGCTGCAGCGAGTGCTGAGGTGGCTGCCTCATGGATGGAAGAGGTTGTCGTACCTCAAGAGATTGTTGCCTCGATGGTGGAACCGCAAGCGGAAGCGGAGGAAGTAAGGCATAAGCTTCCTGCTCCCATTGCTGAGGTTGCCTTAAGGAAGGCGGAGGTTGCTGCACACCGCTGGAAACTGGCAACTCAGTACGTGGTAAGGTATCCTGAGGAGCCTCAACTTCGTACGCCTGGCAGACTGGACTGCGGATAGGCGGAGCGATCGCAGGAGGAGGCGTAACCTTCTCAGCCTGACACTCACGCATTAAGACCGCAAGTTGTGACTGCATGGACTGCAGCAAAGTCAACTTGGGGTCGACAGACGCTAAGGTCTGCTGAGGCAAAGCCTTAACAGAAGATGAGGTCTGTTGCGGCATCACCTCTAGAGACCTGAGTCCAGCGTTTTCTCCCTGACATAGCTTCAGCAGACGAGTAAAAGACGGGCTCAATCGTCTGCGGGTGGGAGTGACGGTCTCCGTAAGACACGCCCGCAACCACCGAGGATACTTCTGTGCGCCGATCAAGGCCTGCCGAACCCTTTTGCCCTTCGACATTGCTTCTCCCCTGGGCTTGGGAGCTTGCAAGAGGTCCCGGACTGGGAGGACGACTGGCACGCACAGAAGTACCCTCACGCACCACACTGACACTGACACTAGCACTTGGCACCGCACTGACACTAGCACTTGTCACAGCACTGGCACTATCACCTCTCACTGCACCTTTGACCTTAAGTTCTTTGACTTCTGCCATAAGAGACTTATGATCACTGACCACCGATTCCACTTTGTCACCTAAAGCCTGAATGGCACGCAAAACAACGGACATATCAGGTTGAGTACTAATAGTAGGTTCGGGGGTAGCCACTACAGGGGGAGGAAAAGGTTGAGGATCATGAGGTGAGGAAAAAAGTGAAGAGCGAGAAGAACTCCTCCTAACTCTCTCTCTCTCTAACTTGGTTGAATATTTCAGGAATCGAACAAATTCAAGTTCCGAAAGACCGGCGCATTCCTCACATCGATCTTCCAACTGACAGGGTCTTTCCCTACAGTCGGAACAAGCGGTGTGAGGATCTACCGAGGCCTTCGGAATACGCCTATTACAAGACCTACATCGTCTATGGGGTGGGGCTTGTGAAAGGTCAGACATCTTGAATCAAAGAGTTAGTCAAGGGGGATTCCAAATCAAGCAAAAAGATCGTTAACCATTAAACAGAACTAAATAAAAGCTATCTAAGCTAATATATAGAAGTTTTCCAGTATAGCGACAGCCAAAATCTGAGAGAAATACTTCACCAAAAGCCGTGAACAATACTCCAAGATCATAAGCGTATCCCAGAACGTCTTGCCGGAAGCACGACAGAGGAAAAATTGAGGAGGTGTCAACAAGAAGTACTGTAGTACCTGGCCACAGGTGGCGCTGGTGAGTACACCCCCTTCTAGTATAGTGATAGCTGGCGTATCCCTCCCGTAGAATTCTGTCGGGCAACGGAGTTGACAGCTACATGATTATCGGGTAAGTTTAATATTGAAAACAACGGCTTCGAAGTAGCTAGGCCTAGTGTAAGCTCTGACGTTTAGGCGAACGAGGAGCAGCAGTTACAAAAAGATCCGGACAAAGATCCTTAAAAATCAGCATGATTTATTTAAAGTCCATAGAGGGCTAAGCAGCTTTAGGCTCCTCTCCGTCTGACAGAGTCCTCAAGGGAATATCAGTAGGAGGGGGAACAGCAACTTCCTCATCTGAAGGAACCTTGTCCGATAATAGCTGAGTCTCAAGCAAGGGAGAGACCTACCGTGGTGGCAATGCTTTACAAGCAGAGTCCACACGCACTGGTGCATTAGTAGCGGACCAGGACGCAACGTCATGTAACTGCTTGACAGTCTGTGAACTGTCAACAACAACAGGTGCGTGAGGACGCACAGCGTCCACTCGAGACTGCTTTGACCGCCTAGACTGAGCAGTCAAAACAACTCTAGAAAGCGGAGGTTGACGCTCAGCGTCAAAACAAGTCAACTCCGATTGTTAGCGAACGTCCTGAACGTCAACAGGAGCATCAGCAAGTGGCCTAACATCCAAATGTGGCTGAAAATCCACACGAGACCGCATCGAGTGTGGTTCTAAACAACCTGACTGACGTGACTTAGCTACGCCAACGTCAACAGGACGCACAAAGGAACGTTAGGGTGGCTGAAAGCCAGGATCTCGATGAGATAAACGGCTAGGCTCAACGGACTTATCGGCAGAATAGTCTTCCATAAGGGAGGCAAGCTTATTCTGCATGTCTTGCCGTACAACCCATTTAGGATCAACGGAAATGGTTGCGGTAAGAGACGAGGGTAACGTCTGTGACCGCAAAACCTTGCCAACAAAAAGACTCTCGGAGTCTGTGTTACGCTTTTGTTAGGCGGCGAGCAGTCTTCCGATGACTGCATAGGGTCAGAGCTGTCCTAATGGCTACAACCAGGACGCTGGACCTGTCCTGAAAGGACTGACTTTCGCTTAAGGGCCTCGAAACCTTGTTTCAGGTTTCTTATGCGAAAAGCCTTCGGATGACGAGGAGAAAATCGTCTCTCTCGCCTTATGGTAGGGGTGATCTTGGTAAGATACACCCGATACCATAGAGGGAACGTCTGTTCGCTGATCAAGGCCTCTCGAACCCATAAGTCGTACGACATTACTTCTCCCCTGGGCTTGGGAGCTTGCAAGAGGTCCCGGACTAGGCGAACGACAGGCACGAACAGACGAACCCTCGATCGCAACACTGATAACACTTTGCGCAATATCACTTTATCACTACGATTTTCTGTTTTGCACTTATTTCACTGAAATCGAAACTTTTACTGATTTCTACCTGAAGCACGCAATTCTACCCTCATAAAAAGGTAGTAATTGCAAAATCAGACGTATAATGCAAGCACATTAATACCAGCAAAAAACAGTAAACATATTTTAAGATAAAAAATTCAGTGGCTGGGGAAGAGACTAAACGCTAGTTCATTCAAAACTACGTTTTCAATCTCTCACCGTACATTGCCTGGGGACGAGAATAAAAAACTAAAAACGTTTTATCCTTTCTCCCCGTACAGAGACTAGGGACGAGAGTAACTCAAGAACAACGTTAACCGCTTGAACGGAACGTTTTCTCTCCTCTCTCTCCCTCCATCTCTATCTTTCTCTCTCTCTCTCTCTTGATTTCGCACCTAAGAGAAGAGCCCACTTACGTTTCGTCAAAAAAACATGTTATTTGACCAAAGGAAAAAACTGAAAGGTTTTTCAATTAAAAAGTTCCTTTAAAATAGAATTTAAAACATTTAAGCTTTGAAAGAAGAATGAACAAAACGTCAGAATCGATTTACTCTTTCTGCAAAGTGAAACCGTGATACTCTCTCTCTCTATCGTAACGATAGAGCGCAAACTGCGTAGCATAAATAAACTAAACGTTAGTTCATCTTTGAAACAGTACGGAGACTATTCAAAGAAAATCTTTCATAAAATATCTATTAAAAAATATTCATTTAAAAAGTTTTAAATCATTAGCTCTTTATAAGCTATTTACGATTGAAAGGGCTCAACGTTGTTTAACTTCGGTTTCCAAGTTAGGACCGCCTACTCTCAGGAAAGGTCGCATATAAACAAATCATTAAAATTTATTTTTATGTTTATTATAAATGGAAAGTTAATCGAAGAGGCCTAATAAAGGCGGTGAGATATAAAATATATAGAGGAAAATCTATAATTAATTTATAACGTGATAAGATAATTGCTAAAAGCCTAAACACACTTCCGTCTAAGGGAAGGGTCGGCCATTTAAAAGTCAAAGAAAGTCCATACTCTCTTTGTCATCAAAAATTAAATCTATCCAAAAACGAGTTCAAGGATTTATTTGAAGAAAAAACACCTGTACTGCGAAAGCTCAAACCAAATTAAAGTACTTCACCAAATATGATGGGAAAAACTCCAGGTTCAACAGCGAGTAAAAGTACGTCTTGTCGACACGTCGACAGAGAAGAAATTGAAGGTTTTGTTTACATCCGAGAGTGGTATCTGGCCGACAGTTGGCGCTGGTGGGCACACCCGCAACCTGCATAGCGATCGCTCGCGAGTTTTTTTATGTATGTGTCTGTCGAGCAACAGAGTTGCAGCTATTATATATTCACCGGCTAAGTTAAATATTTAAAAATTTATTTTATTATGAAAATATCATTTTTAAAAATCTGACTTACCTGGTAGTTATATATATAGCTGATTGACACCTTTGGTGGAGGGTCAGAGACAGCCAAGATTGTTGGAATTTACTTAAGAGTTAATAAACAAGCTTAAGGGTTCGTACCTGATAAGGAAGCTGACTTTAACCCTGGACAGGTATCGTTCTTGGACACCCCTATTTAGGTATTTAGGGGTCGAGCTCGACCTCGACTCCAAAAAAAATTCAGGAAAAATTTAGCTATGCATCAATCTGTATTGTTTGACTTGCTAAAAATACTTCAAAGAATGCTAAAAACTACTGAAAATATAAATGATACCCATCTACAAAAATGTTATTTTTATAATAAAATAAATTTTTGAATATACTTACCCGGTGATTATATAAGCTGCAGCTCTGCTGCTCGACAGAAAACTCTACGTTAAAAATCCGCAGGCGATCGCTATGCAGGTAGGGGGTGTACTTCAACAGCGCCATCTGTCGTGCAGGTACTCAGTACTCATTGTAAACAAAGAACTCAATTTTCTCCTCGGTCCACTGCGTCTCTATTGGGGAGGAAGGGAGGGTCCTTTAATATATAATCACCGGGTAAGTATATTCAAAAATTTATTTTATTATAAAAATAACATTTTTCAATATTTAACTTAGCCGGTGATTATATAAGCTGATTCACACCCAGGGGGGTGGGTAGAGACCAGCAATAAATGTTTACATTATTATGAGCTAAGGATTTTTTTATTTCATTTTAGCAGTTATCAAAATAACAAACATAAAATAAATAAGTACCTGGTAAGGAAGTCGACTTGAACAATTACTCTGCCTTTTTAAGTACGTTTTCCTTACGGAGCCTCGCGATCCTCTTAGGATGCTGAGCGACCCCTAGGAGCTGAAGTATCAAGGGTTGCAACCCATACTACAGGACCTCATCAAAACCTCTAATCTAGGCGCTTCTCAAGAAAAGAATTTGACCACCCGCCAAATCAACCAGGATGCGAAAGGCTTTTTAGCCTTCCGGACAACCCAAAAACAACAATAAAAAACATTTCAAGAGAAAGATTAAAAAGGTTATGGAATTAGGGGAATGTAGTGGTTGAGCCCTCACCCACTACTGCACTCGCTGCTACGAATGGTCCTAGGGTGTAGCAGTTCTCGTAAAGAGACTGGACATCTTTAAGATAAAAAGACGCGAACACTGACTTGCTTCTCCAATAGGTTGCGTCCATTATACTTCGCAGAGATCTATTTTGTTTAAAGGCCACTGAAGTTGCGACAGCTCTAACTTCATGTGTCCTTACCTTCAGCAAAGCTTGGTCTTCCTCACTCAGATGGGAATGAGCTTCTCGTATTAACAGTCTGATAAAATAGGATAAAGCATTCTTTGACATAGGCAAAGATGGTTTCTTAACAGAACACCATAAAGCTTCTGACTGTCCTCGTAAAGGTTTAGTTCGTCTTAAATAGAACTTAAGAGCTCTAACAGGGCATAAGACTCTTTCTAGTTCATTTCCAACCATATTTGATAGGCTTGGAATATCGAACGATTTCGGTAGCTCGTTTTTGGCTAGAAAACCAAGTTGTAAAGAACATGTAGCCGTTTCAGATGAAAATCCGATGTTCCTGCTGAAGGCGTGAATCTCACTGACTCTTTTAGCTGTGGCTAAGCAAACCAGGAAAAGAGTCTTTAAAGTGAGATCTTTAAAGGAGGCTGATTGTAGTGGCTCGAACCTTTCTGACATGAGGAATCTTAGTACCACGTCTAAATTCCAACCAGGTGTAGCCAAACGACGCTCCTTCGTAGTCTCAAAAGACTTAAGGAGGTCCTGTAGATCTTTGTTGTTGGAAAGATCTAAGCCTCTGTGACGGAAGACTGATGCCAACATGCTTCTGTAACCCTTGATAGTGGGAGCTGAAAGAGATCTTTCTTTCCTCAGGTATAAAAGGAAGTCAGCTATTTGAGTTACAGAGGTACTGGTCGAGGATACTGATACTGACTTGCACCAGTTTCGGAAGACTTCCCACTTCGACTGGTAGACTCTAAGAGTGGATGTCCTCCTTGCTCTAGCAATCGCCCTGGCTGCCTCCTTCGAAAAGCCTCTAGCTCTCGAGAGTCTTTCGATAGTCTGAAGGCAGTCAGACGAAGAGCGTGGAGGCCTTGGTGTACCTTCTTTACGTGTGGCTGACGTAGAAGGTCCACCCTTAGAGGAAGAGTTCTGGGAACGTCCACTAGCCATCGAAGTACCTCGGTGAACCATTCTCTCGCGGGCCAGAGGGGAGCAACTAACGTCAACCTTGTCTCTTCGTGAGAGGCGAACTTCTGCAGTACCTTGTTGACAATCTTGAATGGGGGGAATGCATATAGGTCTAGATGTGACCAATCCAGTAGAAAGGCATCTATATGAACTGCTGCTGGGTCCGGGATTGGTGAGCAATATATTGGGAGCCAATTGGTCATCGAGGTTGCGAAGAGATCTATGGTAGGCTGGCCCCATGTGGCCCACAGTCTCTTGCACACATCCTTGTGTAGGGTCCATTCTGTTGGAATGATTTGTCCCTTCCGACTGAGGCAATCTGCCATGACATTCAAGTTGCCTTGGATGAACCTCGTTACTAGAGAAATGTTTAGATCTTTTGACCAGGTGAGGAGGTCCCTTGCGATCTCGTACAGCGTCATAGAGTGGGTCCCTCCTTGCTTGGAGATGTACGCCAAAGCCGTGGTGTTGTCCGAGTTCACCTCCACCACTTTGCCTTGAAGGAGAGACTTGAAGCTTTTCAAGGCCAGATGAACTGCCAGTAGCTCCTTGCTGTTGATATGCATTGTTCTTTGACTCGAGTTCCAAGTTCCCGAGCATTCCCGACCGTCTAATGTTGCGCCCCAGCCCGTGTCCGATGCGTCCGAGAAGAGAACGTGGTTGGGAGTCTGAACAGCCAGGAGCAGACCCTCTCTGAGGCTGATACTGTCCTTCCACCAAGTCAGGGAAGACTTCATCTTCTCGGAAATGGGGATCGAGACCGCTTCTAGCGTCTTGTCCTTTTTCCAGTAAACAGCTAGGTGATATTGAAGAGGACGGAGGTGTAGTCTTCCTAACGATACAAACTGTTCCAGGGATGATAGTGTCCCTATCAGACTCATCCACTGCCTGACTGAACATCGCTCCTTCTTCAGCATGTTCTGGATGCATAACTGGGCTTGACTTGTCCTGGGGGCCGACGGAAAAGCCCGAAAAGCTTGACTGTGAATCTCCATCCCTAAATACACAATAGTTTGGGATGGGACCAGTTGAGACTTTTCCATATTGACCAGGAGACCCAATTCCTTGGTCAGATCTAGAGTCCACTTTAGATCCTTCAGACAGCGACGACTGGAAGAAGCTCTTAGAAGCCAATCGTCCAAATAGAGGGAGGCTCTGATGTCCGCTAAATGAAGGAATTTGGCTATATTCCTCATCAGCCTCGTAAACACAAGAGGAGCTGTGCTTAGGCCAAAGCACAGGGCTTGAAACTGGTAGACAACCTTTTCGTAAACGAATCTCAGAAAAGGTTGGGAGTCTGGGTGGATGGGGACGTGAAAGTATGCGTCCCTTAGGTCTAAAGAGACCATCCAGTCTTCCTTTCTGACCGCTGCTAGAACGGACTTTGTGGTCTCCATGGCGAACGTCTGCTTTGTGACAAAGACATTCAGCGCACTGACGTCTAGCACCGGCCTCCACCCTCCTGTCTTCTTTACCACTAAGAAGAGACGGTTGTAGAAGCCCGGGGTTTGATGGTCCAGGACTTTGACTACCGCTCCCTTTTCTAGCAAGAGAGACACCTCCTGTTTCAATGCTCGTCTCTTGTCTTCCTCTCTGTACCTGGGAGAGAGATCGATGGGAGACGTTGCTAGAGGGGGTTTTCGTACAAACGGGATCTTGTACCCCTCTCTGAGCAACTTCACAGATTGTGCATCTGCGCCTCTCTTCTCCCAGGTCTGCCAGAAGTTCTTGAGTCTGGCTCCCACTGCTGTCTGAAGAAGGTGGCAGTCAGACTCTGCCTTTAAAGGACTTGGTTCCTTTCTTCTTCCCACGTCTCCCTTCGGCACGAGCACCTCCTCTGCTGGAGGCTCTGCCACGAAAGGGCGGAATAAATCTGGACGCTGGAGTGTCCATTCTGGGTCTTGACAAGGTAGGCAAAGTGGTGGCTTTGCGGGCAGAGGACGCAACCAGGTCATGGGTGTCCTTCTGAATCAAAGAAGCAGCAATCTCCTTAATCAAGTCCTCTGGAAAAAGGCACTTAGAGAGAGGAGCAAACAGAAGTTCTGATCTTTGACACGGTGTCACTCCAGCTGACAGGAAAGAGCAAAGGTTCTCACGCTTCTTGAGGACCCCGGATACGAACGAAGCAGCAAGCTCACTAGATCCGTCACGTATGGCCTTGTCCATGCAGGACATGATGAGCAAGGAAGATTCCTTGTCAGAAGGGGAGATCTTCCTGCTCAAAGCTCCCAGACACCAGTCCAAAAAGTTGAAGACCTCGAAGGCTCTAAATACTCCTTTCAACAGATGGTCTAGGTCCGAAGGTGACCAGCATATCTTAGAGCGTCTCATGGCTAGCCTGCGGGGAGAGTCTACAAGACTTGAGAAGTCGCCCTGGGCAGAGGCAGGAATTCCCAAGCCGAGAACTTCTCCCGTGGCATACCAGACGCTCGATCTGGAAGAGAGTTTAGCAGGGGGAAACGTAAAGGCTGTCTTCCCTAGACTCTTTTTGGACTGCATCCAATCTCCTAAAACTCGTAAAGCTCTCTTGGACGAGCGTGCGAGGACGAGTTTCGTAAAGGCAGGCGAGGATGACTGCGTACCTAAAGCAAACTCTGACGGAGGAGAGCGTGGAGCCACAGACACAAACTGGTCCGGATACATCTCTTTGAACAGAGCAAGAACTTTTCTAAAGTTCAAAGAGGGTTGCGTGGTCTTGGGCTCGTCAAGGTCCGAATGTGGTTCATCAACGTGTGCCGCATCGTCATCATCAGAGAGTCCATCATCCGAGAATTGAGGAGGAAGCGGCAAAGGAGTAGGTATCGGCTGGTCAGCTGAGTCCGGTCGCACGGGTGCACGCGTGACTGAACCGGACGCAACGTCATGGAACTGTTGCCCAGTCTGTGAGCTGGCAACAACCATAGCAGCGCGGAGACGCACAGCGTCTACTCCAGACTGTCTAGTCTGATGTGGGCGAGCAGAGGCAACCACACTGGGTTGCGGAGGTTGACGCACCGCGTCAAAACAAAACAACTTTGACGGTTGTTGTGCCTCGCGAACGTCAACGGAAGGTTCCGTGCGTCGCTGAACGTCAACATGCGGCTGGCAGGGTACACTGGAACGCATGGGTGGCGGGACTCTCTCAGCTGGAGTGCGCAAGAAGGTCGCCTCAGCGTCCACAGGACGCACAACCGTGGTTGGTTGTAGGCAAGAGGTTGGTGCAGCAGCAACCTTCTCCGCACGAAAGTCCTGCATCAGAGACGTTAACTGATACTGCATGGTCTGCAGCAAAGACCACTTAGGGTCTACAGGAGCAGGTGCGGCGACAGACGGTGTGACTGCCTGAGGCGGTACCGCTTTGCCTCTCTTAGGAGGTGAGCAGTCATCGGAAGACTGCAGCGAGTCCGAACTGACCCAGTGGCTACAACTGGGCCGTTGGACTTGCGCGGAAGGGACCGACTTGCGCTTAAGAGGTCGTGAGACCTTGGTCCATGGTTTCTTACGAGAAACCTCTTCCGCAGACGAGGAATAAATGGGCTCTCTCGTCTCTGTGTGGGTGGGGCGATCTTGGGTAGATACGCCCGAAACCACGGAGGGAACGTCTGTTCGCTGATTAAAGCCTCTCGAACCCTTTGGTCGTACGACATTGCTTCTCCCCTGGACTTGGGAGCTTGCAAGAGGTCCCGGACTAGGAGGACGACAGGCACGAACAGACGAACCCTCAAGCGCAACACTATCCACAACACTATCACTCACTTTATCACTTCCCACTGCACTCTTACACTTCAGCTCCTTGACGTCCGCCATGAGCTGGTTACGGTCACTAGCCAAGGACTCGACTCTCTCACCCAGAGCTTGGATGGCACGCATCATATCTGCCATCGAAGGTTCCTGAGTGCCAGAAGGGGGATTAGGAGCAACCACTACAGGGGAAGGAATAGGTTGTGGGGCATGAGGAGAGGAAAAATCAACGGAACGAGATGAACTTCTCCTGACTCTATCTCTCTCTAGCCTACGTGTATATTTCTGGAATTCGATAAAATCGAATTCCGAAAGCCCAACGCATTCCTCACATCGATCTTCCAATTGACAGGTTTTATCCCGACAATTGGAACAAACGGTGTGAGGATCGATAGAGGCCTTCGGAAGACGCCTTGAACAGTCCCTAGCATTACACTTCCTGAATTTAGGGACTTGAGAAAGGTCAGCCATTTTGAATTGGTCAAAGGGGAATTCAAAAACTATCCAAAGTCGTCAACAAATAATCCGATATCAAAAAAAGAATGCAAGGATTTATTGAAGAGAAAGCCTGCACAGCGAAAGCTCAAAACTAGAAACGTGTACTTCACCAAATAGTTGTGAAAACCAATCCAGTTAGCAACAGCGAATTAGTAGGTCTTGCCGGTGGCACGACAGAGAGAAAATTGAGTTCTTTGTTTACAATGAGTACTGAGTACCTGCACGACAGATGGCGCTGTTGAAGTACACCCCCTACCTGCATAGCGATCGCTGGCGGATTTTTAACGTAGAGTTTTCTGTCGAGCAGCAGAGCTGCAGCTTATATAATCACCGGCTAAGTTAAATATTGAAAATAACTATTTATTGGAAATATATTAAGAATTTAAGTATACAAAAAAAAGACGACATAAATATTCACAAAAAATAGAAATATACATATACACATAAATCCCTTTTGGGACACCTTCTTAGATGGCAAAGCAACAGCGTGTAATTTCTGGAAATGAGTTGGACCCATAGAAGTTAAGATCTGAAATGAGAAAAAAAAAGGTAATTTTTTTTGGCCAAAAAACTAGTCCAAGTTTCACTAATTTTTTCTGGTACCTAAATGAAATAGGAAGAGGCTAATTTCTTTATAGAATAAACTCATATTATCCTAGAACAGAAATACATAATAAAATGTGTAGTAAGATGTAATTCACTGTTATATCAGGGGCGAAATCTAAAGGTCATTTTTTGACGGCCTAGTTTCACAATGTAAATTTCTTATGAAAATCATTGTATCTCCTATAAAATATGATATTTATGCATTAAAATATACCAAAATATCACGAATTATATACAGAACAAGAATATATAGAGATATGCCAACTTACCTTTTGGGTATGTCAACAAAATGGCCGCAGATTTCAACAACTCTTACAGCCCAATCTACCACTTGAAATGGAGAATGGGTATGTAAATTTCAAGGTGTTATTTATTTATCTAATTATTAGTGGATTGGAATAAAACTGATATGATGGCTTTCTGGATGTTTGACAATTATTTTTATCATATAAGATTTAAATTCTTTTAAATAAATTTTAGATAAAAAATGGGTGATATCTATTTTGTAAAGATTAAAATTTCAGTATTTATACAAAAAAGTAGTAAAAAAAGAAAGTTTCATGATTTAACCTAGCTATAACTATCAGGTACAGTTCAGATACAAGACAGTTTGAAGCTATAGACAAACAGGCTTCCTGCTCCTCAAACAAGTGGTGTTTGTCATGTGGTCAGTCTTAGGTGGGCAGCTATGACAGTGAGTCCTTTCAGGAAGCTTGATGTGACCAACACAAAATTGATACCATACTTACAGCAAGAGAAAATAGAATTAGTAACTAATAAAAGTAAAAGGATATCAAATAGCAAATCGGTAGCCAATCAAAGTAAAATTAAATCAAAATAAGAAACTGCTGACCAATAAAAAGTAAAATATCAAATTATTATATATACATAAACTATGATCTATAATAATAATAATGATGATGATAATAATAATAATAATAATAATAATAATAAAACACTATATAAATCAATTTCATGTACCTAATACACATAAGAAAAATATTTACAAATACGAAGGAGAAATTATCAGAGAAATAAATATCAAACACATGAGGTTGCAAGCTCCATATTATCATCAACATCTCTTTTTAACTCCATTAGAAGTGTGTTGATGACATCCATGCCGAGGGAATACTGCCTGCTGGCCATTATTGAAGATAAATTCAAAATAAATAGAAAAAAATCAGAAATTTGCAAAAAATAAAAAAAAATTCAGAAATTAGCATTTGAGGGAAAATGGACCTCATGGCAATATATGGCATCTGAGCCAAAACCAATGTCATGCAAGTGGTAGACACACCATCCACCCGCACTTTCCAACTATAAAGAACCAAACAAGTATCAACACTGTTCGACAATTTATAATTATGTAATAACTTTGCTGTTTGATCACTTACCCCTATTTAGGTATTTCAGGGTCGAGGTCGACCCCTGGGGGGGGGTAAAAAAACGGGGAAGGAGGGAAGTTAGACGAAAATCAGTCCTAAATCAGACAATGGCATGTACTGTACTACTAAAGGGGGTTTCCCTAGGAAAGGGATTTTGTATCCCTCCTTTAGTAACTGTACGGACCAAAGGTCTGCTCCTCTCCTCTCCCAAGCTCGCCAGAAGTTGTTTAGGCTGGCTCCTACTGCTGTCTGAAGGCGAATGCAGTCAGACTCTCGTTCGCCCTGGTTTCGGTCCTCTTCTCTTTGCTCTCCTACCCTCGGGTCTGGTACTACCCCTGCTGAAAGTTTTCCCTCGAAAGGGCTGCGAAAACTGAGGGAATGGAGTTTCTTCCTTAGGTTTGCGGCTTGAGAAGGAAGTAGGCAGAACCTTCCTTGCTGTTTTAGACACCAAATCCTGTGTGGCCTTTTGGGCTAAAGCGGAAGAGACCTCTCTGACCAACTCTTGAGGAAAAAGGGAGGAAGAAAGAGGTGTGTACAGCAATTCCGACTTTTGTATGGGTGTAACCCCATTGGACAAAAAAAAGAGCACATTTGGGCTCTTTTCTTAAGAACATCCGCCGAAAAAAGGGCCGCCAACTTATTGGATCCGTCTCTTAAGGCTTTGTCCATGCAAGCATAATGTGGATGAGGTTTCAGTGTCCACATCCTTCAAAGTATAAACGTTTTTTCCCAAGGCTCCCAGAGTCCAGTCAAGGAAATTGAACACCTCGAAAGCTCTGAAGACGCCTTAGAGAAGATGATCAAGCTTCGACGTTGACCAGAGCACTTTGGTTCTTCTCATGGCTGTCCAACGAGGGGCGTCCACCAGACTCGAAAAGTCTCCTTGGGCAGAGGCAGGAACTCCCAAGCCGAGAACTTCTCCAGTCTCGTACCAGACGCTAGATCTGAAAGCCAATCTAGCCGGGGGAAAAGAGAAAACCGTCTTTCCCTGGTCCTTCTAAGATTGCATCCAGTCCCCCATCATTATTAAGGCTCTCTTAGATGAGCGAGACAACACCATCTTTGTGAACAGAGACTCCTTCGATGCCTTCCCAAGCGTAAACTCTGAAGGCGGGGAAAACTCTCATGAGTTTCTTTAAATCCACCGAAGGATGAAGGGTCTTGGAATCTTCCTCTTCCGAGACTTCCTCTAAATAATCACTAGGGGAAAGGTGATCGTTGATCCCTTCCTCCGACAGGTCTCTAATCGAGGTAGAGATGTCCTGTTTCCTAGGAGGCAACTCCTTAAGATCCTGACCTCTGGTGTTAAGGGGTCCAATATGATGACGCCTGGCATCACGTTGTTCCAACGCTTGACGCTCGGAACTATGACGTTCGCGATCTTGACGATTGGAACTATGACGTTCGGGATCTCGACGCTCGGTTTCACAACGTCCGAGGCTCTTACGCTCGGCGTCACGACGTCCAACTACTTGACGCTCGGCGTCATGGCTACCAGGCTCCCGACGCTTGGTAAGCTGCTCGTCGTCAAGAACCTCTCGACTCTTAGCTTTCTGACGCTTGCCGTCAAGGTGTGAAGAATCCTGACGCTCGGCGTCATGGTGAGCCACTCTCTTCTTGCCCGCAGACGGGCTGATAGACTTGCATGAGGGAAGAGAGTTTCTGCTGCATATCTTGCAGTACTGTATACTAAGATTAGGATCAACTTCTTGTTGTGGCCAAATGACAAATTCGTAGATAATTCGTATTTTTCCTAACTATACAAACCTTAGCTATTTAATATGGGTTATTACTTCAGCGGAGCTGAATGACGAGCCATTAGATTTTTAACGAGGGTTTACTACCCCACCGCTAGTTAGCGGGGTGTAGGGAGGGGTAGCTTGCTACCCCCCCTCACACACACTGGTGAATACTTCACTTTGCTTAGAGGTAGGAATTTACGGGGGATAGGGCTGGCGGGCAAGTTTGATTAAATAGCTAAGGTTTGTATAGTTAGGAAAAATACAAATTATCTACGAATTTGTCATTTGTTCCGTAACTGAAATACAAACCACGCTATTTAATATGGGTGACTCACCCTTTTAAGTCCCTGCCATACTGGCTTTGGCTTTGCCCGGGGACTCCATATTTGAGTGTGTAAGTACTCAGGAATAGGGAGCCCCTGCACCTCGCTAGCATTGCTGTGCAACTGCTACGGCCTACATAAGCTGTGTGTGAAGGTGAGAAGAGTGACTTGTCCTAGGAAGTTGACCTGGAGTTCTTCAGATGGAAATCTAGGCTAGGACTCTCCCAATACCACCTCGTCAGGGTATGGGGACGCGACAGTATTAATCTTAATACTAGGAACACAAGGGAGCATGGTTTACCTGCAGTGGTTGAGGTCAGCTGTGCAGAGAACCCAGGATACTGCTTTCTCCAAGGGAGGAGAGGATGAAGAAAAGAATAAGGGCCACACAAACCTTTTCATTCATGCAGACTAAAACCGGGTAACAATGCCCTCAACCTTCTGCTACCTGTCCATTAAGGAGCCTGAGGTTAGACCAGCTGTTCTGCAGCCACCAAAGGGCCGATAGAGAACGTCTCGAGTCTACTGTGTGTCACGTATTGCAGGTAGTGGGCTGTGAAGGTCGTCTGACGCTTCCACACCCCAGCTTGCAGGACCTGCGTCACTGAATACAGTAGTTCTTTTTGAAGGCCAGGGACGTAGCTATGCCCCTGACATCATGTGCTCTGGGGCGACGTGACGGAGGAGGGTCAGGATTCAAGGCTAGGTGTATTACCTTGCAAATCCAAGCTGAGATGGTATTCCTGGTGATCCTCCTCTTCGTTTTCCCAATGCTCACAAACAAGGCTCGCACTATGGGGATGAACTGCAGCTGTTCTTTTAAGATACAACCTCAGACTCCTTACTGGGCACAGTAGGCGATGGTCTAGGTCATCTGTTACAGAACGAAGACTCGAAACCTGGAAAGAGTCGAACCTAGGGTCCGGCACTCCCGGATTCTGAGTCTTGGCAACAAACTCGGGGTTGAATCTGAACGTTACCTCCCCCCATCCCCTTGAATGGGTGATGTCGTATGAGAGACCATGGAGTTCGCTGACTCGTTTGGCCGAGGCCAAAGCTAGCAGGAACACCGTCTTCCAAGTAAGGTGGCGATCTGAAGCCTGGCGTAATGGTTCGTAGGGAGGTCTCATCAGAGACCTGAGAACTCGAACCACGTTCCATGGAGGAGGTCTCACTTCCGACTGAGGGCAGGTAAGCTCATAACTCCGTACAAGTAGAGAAAGTTCCAGCGAGGAAGAAATGTCCACTCCTTTGAGCCTGAAGGCTAGGCTTAAGGCTGAGCAATAGCCTTTTACCGCCGAGACTGAAAGGCGCATTTCTTCCCGCAAATACACGAAGAACTCCGCTATTGCTGGAATAGTGGCATCGAGTGGAGAGATACCCCTTCCACGACACAAACCACAGAAGACTCGCCACTTCGCCTGGTAGACCCCTGCGGATGACCTGCGCAGGTGTCCAGACATCCTATTCGCAACTTGTTGCGAAAATCCTCTCTCAGCGAGGAGGTGCTGGATAGTCTCCAGGCGTGAAGTCGAAGCGAAGCTTTGAGGAAGATGTTGGCGTGTGGCTGTTTGAGTAGCTCATGACGTGGAGGGAGTTCTCTCGGAGGCTCCGTCAGGAGTTGCAGAAGGTCCGGAAACCACTCTGCGTGATACCATAGCGGAGCTATCAGGGTCATCGATAGATTGACCGATATTCTGGTCTTGTTGAGTACCCTCCTCATCAGACAGAACAGGGGAAAGGCGTAAACGTCGATGTTGTCCCACCGTTGTTGGAAGGCATCTTGCCAGAGAGCCTTGGGGTCTGGGACTGGGGAGCAGTACAGCGGGAGCTTGAAGTTCAGCGCTGTAGCGAACAGATCCACAGTCGGGGAACCCCACAAAGTCAGGACTTTGTTGGCTACTTGAGGATCCAAAGACCATTCGGTACTCACTATCTGCGTCGCTCTGCTCAGACTGTCGGCGAGCACATTCCTTTTGCCTGGAATGAAGCGAGCTGAAAGTGTAGCTTATTTTATTATTCTTAAAATATTTATTTTTCCTTGTTTCCTCACTGGGCTATTTCCCCTGTTGGAGCCCTTGGGCTTATAGTATTCTGCTTTTCCAACTAGGGTTGTAGCTTAGCAATTAATAATAATAATAATAATAATAATAATAATAATAATAATAATACTCATGTGAAACTCTGCTATATTTTGTGGATTTATTATGCGTCCCAGAGAATAATGTATAGAGAAGAAAAGGTTAGTTTTACCATTATTTATCGATTCGCCAATAAGTTTTCCCCACCCAAAAAACCCGGTTCCCACTGGATGGCCCCCATTACCGTAGGATATATTCGGGTAAATCTTATTAACTATTTATTTGCAATGAAAATATAATAAAGGTAATTTTCAAAGAAAATATTAGTTTTTCCACATATAACCACATTTCTTTATTAGTAAAGTTTTCCCCATGTTGCTCTATAATAATGGTCCCCGATTCCCCCGCTGGGATTCCTCCATTGCTGTTGGGGGGTTATAATGGGTGGGGATCATCAGAAAATGATACTTTTGTGAAAGATAATAAAATCAAGACACAATAAAACAACAAGAAAACTAACAGAAAAAATTGTTTTTCATGCAAAAATGGCTAGGTGAGAGACCTACAAAATTTTTCAGGTTTGTTTAGGTAGTAGGTTAGCCATGGCACCATCCATTTGTGGAGATACTACTGCAGGAGTTATTGAGTCCTTTGACTAGTCAGACAGTACTACATTGGATCTCTCATTGGTTACAGCTCATTTTTTCCCTTTACCGACACATAGCCTACACTGAATAGTCTGGTATATTCTATTCACATTTGCCTCTGTCCTCATACCCCCTGACAACATTGAGATTACCAAACAATTCTTCTCTCTCAAGAAGTTATCTGCGCACTGTAATAGTTTAGTGGCCACTTTCCTCTCGGTAAGGGTAGAAGAGACTCTAGCTACAGTAAGCAGCTCTTCTAGGAGGTCACTCCAAAGTCAAATCATTGTTCTTTAGTCTTGGATAGTACCATAGCCTCTGTACCATGGTCTTTCACTGTTTTGGGGTAGAGTTCTCTTGCTTGAGGGTAGGTTACACTCGGGCACAGTATTCTATCTTATTTCTCTTCCTTTTGTTATTTCGAAGTTTATAGATTTTATATGAATTTTTTATTTTAATGATGTTATTCTTAAACATCTCTTGTAGTTTATTTCCTTATTTCCTTTCCTCACTCGACTATTTTCCCTGCAAGAGCCCTTGGGCTTATAGCATCCTGCTTTTCCAACTAAGGTTGTAGCTTAGCAAGTAGTAGTAGTAATAATAATAATAATAATAATAATAAGTGGAAGGTCATTGAGGGGTAAAGCCCCATCTGTGAATAACGATACAGTACTTCTTTCGGTTAATGTCTAGGAGAGGGCCGCATGAAGATATCAGTAATATAGGCCTAGGTAGGGGTACAGGCCCCCCAGGGTAGGTTAGTTGGTTGTATTATGTTCGGTAGTGCCCCGAAAAATCACTTTTCTCCTCCCCCCACCCAAAAAACCCCGCTTCCCACTGGGGTCCCCCATAATTGTTGTAGTAGGTTTATGCTTACATTTTGTGTGTAAGAGTTAAGTCTAGTTTCTTTTTTATTCATTTCCTCATGTTTCTATGCACTGTGCAACAATAATCTGGTTGTTTTTTGCCGTTTTTTGTCGTTAATACTTAAAAAACGGGTGCGGCCTTCTCCTAGACATTTACCCTTCTTTCGTTTGCAAAGTCTAATGGGGAACAAGAGGGTGATTTCCAGTACCTCAAATTACTGGAATCCCCTGGATTTACTGGAATCCTCAGGTAAATACTGGAATCCCCTTGAAAATTACTGAAATCCCCTACAATATCACTGCAACCCTTAGAAATTGATAAATAATATGTGGTTTTATTAAAATACGTTATTTTTATGTTTTTTGCATTTATATCTCTTATATATATGCAGGTAGAACCTTGGCTAGGGGTTGCGACCTGGGAAGGGGCAAGCCCTGGCTAGGGGTTATGCCCTGGGAACTACTAGGTTAGGTTAGGTGGGTTTGTTAGGTTTTGTACCCTTTTATATATTGTGTAAAGGGTATATAGAAAAATGCTTTGGTTAATGTCTAGGAGAGGGCCGCATGAAGATATCAGTGATATTCAATTTATTTTTACTAGAATATGTAGGAATGTATGTATATAATGGTATACCAGTGAGATAATTTAGTGAAAATCAATAATAGTCGAAATATCGACGATCAAACTCACGCTACTCTTGTCTTCCTCCAGCTTTTTCTAAGTCTGTTGTTATTGTTGACTGTGTCTTATTTTTGGGCTCAAGCCATGGCGTCCTGATGGAAGGTTCCTTTTTGGTAGCTTCCTTGGGTAAATAACTACTAAGATATTCCCAGAGAATTTAACCACAGGTTATCACAGAATTCTAACTTCTGGAGCGAGTATCCTAAAGGTTTCCCTTTTAAGACATCGTAAATCAACAGGGGACGCATGTATTAACGCGCCACATAGCTATCTACACCCCGAACAGAGTTAAGGCTTCGGTGTGTAAAGGCAGAGAATAGCTGGGAGCCGTTCCATAGCTAATCTCATCCGTGGCTACTTTTGGTACTCGAGACGTAAACAAACGGGCGCCATTGCTTGAATGACGTCACGTTCGTCTTCATCCTTCTGCTAGTAGCTTGCCTTACTTAGACGGATTTTCCCTGTGCCATCTTTATCGCCTTACATCCTTATTATGTCGCTACCTTCGGCCTCGCCTTCTTCTGGAAAGTTGAGTACAAGGTTCCAGTATTGTTTAGTTAAGCTCTGACCGTAAAGTAAATATTACTTTTCGAAATAATTGTTGTTTTGTGGCAGAGCTGTGCCTCTACCGGACCCGCCATTTTATGGCGTCGCTGTTGTTCTGCATGCCTTATTTAGTTAGCCACAACAACGCTTCCGGCCTCAATTAGTAATCGATAACATTAGTTTATTTAGTCTTCATAGCTAGGAACTTTTATATCGTGTTTTGACGCTTTTTTACCGGTCATCGATTGACCCTATACCAGTTGGCTACTATAGCCCCCAGGCCAGTGCGCCTAGATATCAGTGTTCATGCATGATTTATCAGTGATCCTAGGCTTATTTATGAAGATAGTGGCATTATTTTACAATACTATTGACTATGATGCAAGTGTTTTCGCCTTCAGGGACCATATAGGGGATAGGTTAGTTAGTGTACCTTCCTAACCTAACCTACACATAGGACCCCTATATGCTCCCTTCATCCCCCTGCCCTTGGCATTCCCTCTGCGTAGCCTTGCTCCCCTTACCACGTAAAGGGATCAAGCTCTTACCAGAGTATTTTATCACCTCTCAGTACTCCCTAAGGGAATGAACCCCCCTTAGGGTTGCGCCTGAGAGTGAGGAACGGCTAATCTTTCCTCTATGGCTAGGACTAGTCTACGACTGTCCTGCGATAGCGATATGTCTTCTATCCTTCCTAGTTCAGGACGCTCAGCCCTGCTCTAGGTTAGGTTTTGGAAGGGTAATTCTGTTCCTTGCTGAAACTGTACCCATGCACCGTTTCAGTCAGGCTGCCTTACCTTAGGTTAGGGAGTGTCCTCCCTTCCTTAGTGGCCGCTCTGGTACAGAACCCCTTTCATGGAAGACTCTTCTCTTCTCCCCTCCCCACCTATCTCTTGTATAGCCTAGCCTATACTTAGGTTAGTCTATACCCATTTGTCCCCTGTCCTACAACTCCTCCTTAGGGTGGAGTGATAGGGCAACCTGGAGCTTCTGCGTACAGTCCGCTCTGGTACATATACCCTTCATAGTGTCCTATGGGGTTAGCCACTGGATGTGTTCTGTATACAGGGGTCTCCCCCTCTTTGGGTGTTCCCTAGCCCTCCCTTGGGCTACCCTAGCTCCCGGTCCTCTGCGGCCCCTGCTTCTGGGTGATAGAGCCAGCCTCTATCATGGGTACACCCTCTCAGGGGGGGATGTCTGGGAGTCCATGACTGGACTCCTTACATCCCTCCCCCTGTCTCTTTCACTATCCGGGTCCCGGTCCCTTGCCGCCTCCACTGTCGGTGATACCCACCTCCTACCTTGGTGACTCCCTCCATACCCCCCATGGCCGCCAGTCCTCCGTGTGCCGGGGGACTGCCACCTGCCGCCGGCTTCCAGCCGATGGCTCTTCACTTCCCTCATAGCTTGGCCGTCCGCCCGCCGACCGGCCACCGGAGTGTCGGCATCCACTGCCGGCAACCCGGTTCTGCTATAACTATCCTTGATCCTGTCACCACTCTGGCATCCTCCGACTGCCGGAGCCGCCGCTCCCCCTGCCGGCGGCCGCCACCCTGGTTTTACTCTTGACTTATACTGTCTGTACTAATGCCAGAAACTCTGCTGGAGCGGCCTCCGGCGTGCCGGAGGTCTGCCGGACCCCCCCGGAGGCGTCAAGATGACTTGCACCCCCTTCTACTAGCTATCACCTCATACTGATAGCCCTACACTGCAACCAGATGGCCTGTTTACGTTAGTGGATCAGTACCCTGATACTGTTCTATTAGTAATCATGCTGTCCTTTTGCATTCTTCAGATTTCCAGCATGCTGCGTGTATCTTAGCGCGGCTGGTTGCCGGAAGCAGTTACCCTTGGGGATCCTTTAGCCCCCTAATTTGGGACTGAGTGACCTCAGTCCCAAACTTATCCTTGGTAATTTCCATGGAATTCCATTACCCTATGGATTCTGAGGGAATTCTATCCTATGCCTTCGGCCACTTCGGATTATCCAAGGATGAAGCTTACGGTAGCCAGCTGGGCGAGATGCATGGAGTATGTTTCTTTACTCTCTCAATCCTCTGCATCACACCCTTTATCAAGTTAAAATTAATGATTAATATTAACTTAGCTTAAGAGCCATTCTTATGACTCCCCCCATACTCATTTTCTCTTTCTTCCACAGGAGGAGCAGATGAAGTGTGACTTCGACTTCTGCGCTGTGAAACGCCCGCACTTCTACGGGCATACGGCTTGCAGGACTCACGCCCCTTGTGCTAACAAGAAAGGGGATTTGAAATTCTGGGACCCACTGAATTGTACGGTCTGTCAGGCTCACCTTGTTGATGCCTTCCATAACCCTCCCTCAGCGGAGGTCAGGGACACTTCTCGGGAGAAGCTACGCAAGTGGGTGCGTGGCTTCCAGAAGAATGCCACCGGACCGTACCTGGCCACTGAAGAATTGAGGTCACTTCTGTTCCCTAAGGCCTCCCCTGATTCTGTGGTACCCAAAGATTCGATCCCCACTGTCCAAATTACAGTGGAACCGGATGTAGTCATGGCCCAGTCCATGCACGAGTGCCGCCTGGATTCCGAAGATGACGAACACATGTCGGATGTCTCGGAAGACACGGAGAAGACCCTTATGGCTCAAGGGGCTGAAGATGATGAAGACCAGGTGGAATACGCCGAGTCGGAGCAAGAGGTCGCTCCTCCTTCCATCACCGCCCCTACTCCTACACCGACGGAAGTGTCTCTCCCGTCTACCTCCACTACCCCGGAACCCTTGCCATCCACCCAAGAGATGCTCCGGATGATTAAAGCCATCATGGATGACAGGCTGAAGGAGAATCAGGAGTTCATCAGGTCTATGATAGGATCCACAGAACCGAAGAAGATCTCGGTTAAGGATCTCCCCGCTTGCTCACATGCCAACCCATGGAGGTATGCTGAGCATATGGTCATAGCGACCGGCAGGATCTTCGTCAGTGACAAGATCGGCACGGTCCCCCTGGAAGACGTGGAGTTCTTCCCAAATTTCGAGGCCTACCCGGACTGTTACGTCCGACTTCGCTCTGAACCTGCCTCTAAAGAAGAGACCGAACCGAAAGAGGAGATAGTGTTCGATCTCGCGAAGGCCCAGGCTATGCTAGCCAACACTTTTAAAAGTAGGGGTTTTACCTGCTCTAAGCTTCCGGCCCTGAGCAAAAAGCACCCTACCTACGTTGCACCTGAGAATGCAGTCCTTCCATTCATGGAAAAGGCCTTCACTGCGTGCCTCAAGGCTGTGGAAGAGGGAAAAGCCTGCCCTGCACTGGAGGAGTGCAGACCCTTCTCCATAGTCACTCCCCCCGACGCTCGACACTGGAAGGACATCCAGCATACTTTCGTGGTGGGAAAGCTAGATCCTGACGTCGCCGGACGTCAGTTTAATGAAGACCTCCCGAAACTCAACGATCACCTCCTTCGTCGGGAACAAGATACGAAGGAGAGGCTCGCAGCATCCATGTCCCACCAGGTCCAACTGGACATCATGGCCTGTGACACCAGAGTACCAGACCACTACATGGTACTTGCCAAATCCCACATGGCAACCCTGGTGAAGGACATGTACCACTTCATGAAGGCTCGGAGAGCCTGTCGTGAATTCGTGTTCGCAGGTGCCACTGTGAAACATGAACCCCGGAGGCTGATTTCCTCCAACATCTGGGGCAAACACCTCTTTCCTTCTGACCTTGTGAAGGAAATTACCGACAAAGCCGCCACGGAGAATAGGAACCTTCTCCACAAGTGGGGCATGTCAAAGAAGAGGAAATCCTCTCAGGACGACGGACCTCAACCTAAGAGGAAATCCTCCAAACAGAAACCCCAGCAACGTCAACCAAGACGTCAGTTTCCGGGACCCGCTACCTCCCAAGTGGCAGCTCAGCCACAGCAGACCTTTCAGCTGGTCACCCAACCGGTCTTGTCACAGTCACCGGTTTTCACCCCTGCTTTCGAGCAACAGACGACTACCTTTCGTCCCAAAGGTAGAGGCTCAAGCAGAGGTGCAGGCAGAGACGCGTCTCGCCGTCCCTCCCGAGGCAGAGGAGGAAAGGGAGCTAGCGGCCGAGGCAACAAGCCCTCGGGACACCAGAAGCAATGAAGTGCTTCCGGTGGGAGGAAGACTCCGCCAATTCCAGGATCGTTGGACCTTCGATCCCTGGGCACACAGCATCGTCAAGAAGGGTCTAGGCTGGAGTTGGACTCAACCACCCCCAACATTCCAGCAATTCTTCCAACAATCAACCCCCCTTCTGGAAGAATATGTCCTAGATCTCTTGAACAAGAAGGTGATAAGGAAGGTAAAGTCCACCAGGTTCCAAGGGAGACTGTTTTGTGTCCCCAAGAAAGACTCCGACAAACTCAGAGTCATTCTGGACTTATCCCCCCTCAACAAGTTCATAGCGAACGACAAGTTCAAGATGCTGACTCTTCAACAGATAAGGACCCTTCTGCCTCGAGGTTCTTACACGGTCTCCATAGACCTGGCGGATGCCTACTGGCACATTCCGATGAACCATCACGCTTCCTCCTACCTAGGATTTTGACTCCAAAAGGAAAAGCTACGCCTTCAGGGCCATGCCCTTCGGCCTCAATGTGGCCCCTCGGATCTTCACAAAGCTGGCGGACGCCATAGTACAACAGCTCCGCCTCCGAGACATTCAGGTGATGGCCTACCTCGACGATTGGCTAGTTTGGGCTCCATCGCCCGAGGATTGTGTAAAATCCTGCAACAAAGTCACCCAGTACCTAGAACACCTGGGATTCAAGATAAACGCGAAGAAATCTCGCCTCTCTCCAGCTCAGAAGTTCCAATGGTTAGGAATCCATTGGAACCTTCAGTCACACCGCCTTTCCATTCCCCAGAAGAAAAGGAAGGAAATAGCAGGGTCTGTCAAGCGACTACTGAAATCCAAGCGGATCTCAAGACGCCAGCAGGAACGAGTTCTAGGCTCTCTACAGTTCGCCTCAGTAACAAACCCAGTGCTTCGTGCACAGCTAAAGGATGCCGCGGGAGTCTGGAGACGTTCTGCATCCATCGCTCGAAGAGACCTCAAGAGACGGCTCCCAAACAGACTTCGACTTCTCCTCAAGCCGTGGTCGGAAGCAAAGGCCCTGAAAAGGTCCATTCCTCTTCAACACCCACCTCCATCACTCAACATCCACACGGACGCTTCGCTGGAGGGTTGGGGAGGTCACTCCCACCAAAAACAGGCTCAAGGCACATGGTCTCCCCTGTTCAAGACGTTCCACATCAACATCTTGGAGGCCATGGCGGTCCTTCTAACTCTGAAGAAACTCTCCCCGCCTCCCTCGATCCATATTCGTCTAACCCTAGACAACTCGGGGGTAGTTCGATGTCTCAATCGCCAAGGCTCAAGATCGCCCCAGATAAATCAGGTGCTTCTCCCAATCTTCCGTCTGGCAGAGAAGAAGAAATGGCACCTGTCTGCAGTTCACCTACAAGGATTCCGCAACGTGACAGCGGACGCTCTATCTCGGACAAACCCGATAGAGTCGGAATGGTCTCTAGACGCAAGATCATTCTCCTTCATCTCCCACCAAGTCCCAGAACTTCAGATAGATCTCTTCGCAACGAGCGACAACAATCAACTTCCTCGGTACGTGGCCCCGTACGAGGACCCCAAGGCAGAAGCAATGGATGCCATGTCACTGGACTGGAACAGATGGTCCAAGATCTACCTGTTCCCTCCCACCAACCTTCTGCTGAAAGTCCTCTCCAAGCTGAGAACCTTCAAAGGGACAGCGGCCCTAGTGGCTCCCAAGTGGCCCCGGAGCAACTGGTACCCCCTGGTCCTGGAGCTGCAGCCCAAGCTGATCCCTCTCCCGGGCCCAGTTCTCTCCCAACAAGTACAGAAGTCGACTGTCTTCGCTTCATCATCGAAAATCAAGGACCTTCATCTCATGATTTTCTCTCCCTAGCCGCAAAGAAGAGGTTTGGGATCTCGAAGAAAAGTCTAGACTTCCTCGAGGAATACAAGACCGAATCCACAAGACGGCAATACGAATCATCTTGGAGAAAATGGGTCTCTTTCGTCAAGACAAAAAATCCTAAGGAAATCACAATTGATTTCTGCATGTCCTTCTTCATTCACCTTCATGGACAGGGATTAGCAGCCAATACGATTTCAACTTGCAAATCGGCCTTGACTAGACCAATATTGTATGCCTTCCAAATTGATCTGTCCAGCGACATCTTCAATAAACTGCCGAAAGCATGCGCTCGTCTACGCCCAGCACCCCCACCGAAACCGATCTCCTGGTCATTGGACAAGGTGCTCCATTTCGCCTACAACTTAGATAATGATTCATGCCCTCTCAAGGATCTGACTCAAAAAGTTATATTTCTCTTTGCTCTTGCCTCAGGAGCCCGAGTCAGCGAAATAGTGGCATTATCAAGAGAAGAGGGTCATATCCTGTTTACTGATTCAGGAGAAATTACCCTCTCCCCGGATCCGACGTTTCTCGCCAAAAATGAATTACCCACCAAAAGATGGGGCCCCTGGAGAATATGCCCCTTGAAGGAAGATGCCTCTTTATGCCCAGTAGAGAGCCTCAAGGTCTATCTTCGCAGAACTTCGAACTTTGGTGGAGGCCAACTCTTCAAAGGAGAAACATCGGGCAGCGACCTGTCACTGAAACAATTAAGAGCGAAAATCACCTACTTCATTCGCAGAGCGGATCCCGACAGTACACCCGTTGGTCACGATCCTAGAAAAGTTGCATCGTCTCTGAATTTCTTTCAGAGTATGGACTTCGAAAGCCTTAAAAGTTTCACAGGCTGGAAGTCCTCGCGTGTTTTCTTCAAACATTATGCGAAACAAGTGCACGAAGTCAAACATTTTGTGGTAGCCGCAGGTAGTGTTATGAAACCTGCACCTAACTCTGCATAGAACAGTGAGTTACTTGGGACTCTAACTCTTCGGGTGCCTATGTTGACCCTCGAGCGATATATAGTGATGTCGAAAACACTTAGTGCTTTCTTATAACTGTTCTTATCCCAGGTGAAATGTCATAGTTGTCACACAAGTGCTGCATGCCTAGAGCATGATGTGTTTTAATTAAAGACTAACGTTCCTCGAGGACGAGTGCCTACTAATAAATTTGAAATTCCCTTTCAGATTCAAGAGCAAGTCTTTATTACTATGTACATTATAATTTCTGTAAATTAACTTTACTTATTGCTGTAATTCATTTAATTTCTGCAACTGTGAAATAAAATTTCTATTTTATTACTTGTGCGTCTCAATCCGCTCCTACTTACTATGAAATACATGCCTGTCATAGTTTTATTATCCCCTTTCCTCATGGTTCATGGAGATTTTAAGGTCCTAACCCTTATTTTATATTCACTCTTACAAAGTAATATTCCAATACGAATACTTACTCTTCATACCCTGGACTTCCAGAATGTTCCGATACGAATGCCAACCATTCAGTCTCGTCTCCAAGTTCTTCAGGTTCTTCTAACAAGGTGAATAGCCCTTCAATAACCACTTTGACCTCGGCATGGCCCGTGGGAACTTCACTGCCAAGGGGGGCAGGAAGATTCTTCCCTACGGTTCTTTATTAAGATTACTATGCTAATTTGTTCAAAGCCCTTGGCACTTACCAATAGGGGAAAATCTACCACGATACATTGATTCTCTGGTATTCTTCCATCAGGACGCCATGGCTTGAGCCCAAAAAACGGATTTTGAGCGAAGCGAAAAATCTATTTTTGGGTGAGATAGCCATGGCGTCCTGATGGACCCTCCCTGCTACTTCGTCCAGTTTTTAGGTCCCGCCCTGCTCTGCTGTATCATGGTGATCGGCAAGCAACTGGCTTCAGGATGAAGACGAACGTGACGTCATTCAAGCAATGGCACCCGTTTGTTTACGTCTCTAGTACCAAAAGTAGCCACGGATGAGATTAGCTATGGAACGGCTCCCAGCTATTCTCTGCCTTTACACACCGAAGCCTTAACTCTGTTCGGGGTGTAGATAGCTATGTGGCGCGTTAATACATGCGTCCCCTGTTGATTTACGATGTCTTAAAAGGGAAACCTTTAGGATACTCGCTCCAGAAGTTAGAATTCTGTGATAACCTGTGGTTAAATTCTCTGGGAATATCTTAGTAGTTATTTACCCAAGGAAGCTACTAAAAAGGAACCTTCCATCAGGACGCCATGGCTATCTCACCCAAAAATAGATTTTTCGCTTAGCTCAAAATCCGTTTTTTGCTCAAATGAGCCCTGTAACCACTATAATCCGCAGACAAACTAGTCCACTATGACGTCTTCACGTTTGGCCAATCACAGTGCGACAATACATTTTCTTTCCCAATGACGTCTTCACGTTTGGCCAATCACTGCGACAATACATTTTCTTACCCATCACAGTGCGACAATACATTTTCTTACCCAGCCATTTTATTTCGTTCCTAGACATCGAGGCCATAGCAAGCACGTCATCTGATATTGCACAAGAAGTTGAAATTCCATCTTCTTGTCCGGACTGTTTCCTAAGTTACAATGAATTTGTTCTTACTTATTCGGGGTTATATTAAAAAACTAGTGGATTTGTGCCAGAGACACAATTTAATTTTACAAAATAAAAATTGTCCTGCATGTCAAGGAACCTTCGCAACGGCTTCACGTTTTCCTCAAAGCAGCAGCACATCTTTATCAACCAACAGGTTAAGGTAAGCTTCATTAATTTATGGAGTATATTATAATGGTGATAGTATAACGATGTATACAGCAGTACCATCACTTTGGATTTGGTTTGATGGATGTGTTAGGTACTGTAGTGTCCTTAAGGGGGGGTCGCAGGGGAGGCGAAGCCCCCCCCCCCGGTAGGGATACAGGGCTATTAGGCTAGGTTAGGTGGGTGTATTAGGTTCGGTGGTGCCCTGAAAATCACTGTGGCCTTAAGGGGGGGTCGCAGGGGGGGGCGAAGCCCCCCCCCCCGGTAGGCCTAGGTAGGGGTACAGGCCCCCCAGGGTAGGTTAGTTGGTTGTATTAGGTTCGGTAGTGCCCCGAAAAATCACTTTTCTCATCCTCCCCCCACCCAAAAACCCCGATTCCCACTGGGGTCCCCCATAATTGTAGTAGTAGGTTTATGCTTACATTTTCTGTGTAAGAGTTAAGTCTTAGTTTCTTTTTTATTCATTTCCTCATGTTTCTATGCACTGTGCAACAATAATCTGGTTGTTTTTTGCCGTTTTTCGTCGTTAATACTTGAAAAACGGGTGCGGCCCTCTCCTAGACATTTACCAATGCTTTAAAATACATTTTATTTAATCAATTTACTAAAATATAATGTAAATTAATAAAAACACATATTACTTATCGATTTCTAAGGGTTTGCAGTGATATTGTAGAGGATTTCAGTAATTTTCAAGGGGATTCAAGTATTTACCTGGGGATTCCAGTAATTCGTGGTTTCAGGGTGATTTCTCACTGGAGTCCCCGGTAATTATTATTCAAACAGATTTGGGGGAAAACACATACTATGCAGACATCAACTAACATTTTAGGTATGTAGGCAGGAAATATAATTTACTGTACTTATTTGGGGAGGAATTAGGTTTCATTGGGCGCTCTTCACACGCACACACATTTTTGTAAGGTTATAATCTTTAGCTAAGCACAGCAGCAGCTTTCCAGGCTACACTACAGTGTACTAGGCCAAGTTTTACTTAACAGGAAATTACTTTGTAGTGAAATGTGAGATTTAGTTAAAATGTTGTATTTAAGAGTTCCATATTTCCCTTTGATGAACCTAATCCTCACCACTAAACTAGCTTCCAATATCTCTTACAGTACTTACTTTATAATACAGTAACAGCACTTAATTCAACTTACAATGGTTTCGGTTTCTACAGCTTCAGCGTCACATTAAAATCCAAGTGTTCAAAGTTTAAGCCTACGTAGGTCACTCATATATTACTGCTGTTCACTTTGACTATCTATTTGTTCTAAACTCATGTATTTCACACTGGTCTGTATTCCATGACAAGGAGAGGACATCACAAGTCTCACAAGATCACATTCAAAGGTTCACAACAAACCTTGATATATAATTCAGTTTTAGTAATGACTCTCAACCCTTGACTCCTTTTGTTATAGTTCCAATAATGCATTAAAAATAATATCATTTAAAGACCAAAGACAATAAACTTTGAACAATAAAGGGTCTTTGATTTAATAAGGTAATACAAATAACCTTGACACTATTAAGTCATAAAGACCATTGTAAGACTGTTATTAATAAAAAAAAATATTGTTTCCCAAGGACATGAGACAGATCAAACGAAGGTTTACTTGGGGTGAAGCGCTTTTGGTAATCAAAGAACAAAATGAGATTATGGATAATAAAATGCCATTTAAAAAAAGTCCTACCAGCATTAACTTATGCATAAAAATCTTGGAGAAGAGCAACATGGATAAGAGAGCCAACTAAAGTACAGGATATTCTAACAATGAAAGAAAAAGAAACGGACATGGACAGGACAAATAATGAGAAAGACTGATAATAGATGAACAACAAAAATAACAATATGGGAATGGAAGAGAAGACGATAGATTGACGAGCTAAGACAATTTGTGGATATAGACTGCCATAGAAAGACTAAACAAACGCGTGAAAGGGAGTCCTACTAAAAATCGTCAGGGAGCGCCCGGGAAAGTAAAAAGAGCCCGGGGAAAATTAAATAGCGCTTGGGAGCAGGTTTGAGAGGTTCCCGATGGCTCTCCCGGCCTAATTCTTTACATTTTTCCCGCCAAATTCGGCCAGTTCATTCAGTGAAATCTGCCAAACTCTACTTATATGAAATGTAAGAAGAAATATACTTATATTGAATATTTAATTGATAATAATTGGATATTAAGACCGGTATTCATTCATGATCTTGGTAATCAAATGCCGCTTATTTTCTTTTAATCTTATTGACATACGCATCTTACGTTTTAAGCTACACAATTCATAATTTCATAATACAACACACACACACACACACACACACACACACACACATATATATATATATATATATATATATATATATATATATATATATATATATATATATATAAGGTATTTTTTATCTAGATTCATTCCTTCAGAGTGGTATCCATAAAAATTTACTGCAGAAAATGAAGAAAATAGTGTCCCATCTTTAGACTAACAAGCACATAATTTTAAGTGTCCATATATAGAAAGTCGACCAATAACTTTTCGTATTTAAGACAGCATATATTATATATAAAATCTTTGAAGTCTTTCCTTTCAATATTTTTTTTCTATTGTGTCTAATTTTTTTTCCCATTTGTATGGGGTAAGCACGATTGCCTTCATTTTGAAGGCAAATTTCTCCCGGGCACCTTTTATTTCTTCAAGGAGCCTTTTATTTTATCCCGGGCACGTTTTAGTAGGACCGCGTGAAAGGACGTTTGAGGCCTTTTTCCTGCGGTGAACTAGCAACGGCTGATATATATATATATATATATATATATATATATATATATATATATATATATATATATATATATATATATCTATAATAAAGTTTGCACATTTAAAAATGTTTTTCACATTTCAAATAAGCAAATAAGCCATATACATTAATACATCAGAAAAACGAGAAATACACCATTTCAATGCCATTTCTTTTCTCTCGTGCTTAAAAATTAACTTTATCTACTTTGTATTAGGCTACACACACATTATATATATATATATATATATATATATATATATATATATATATATATATATATATATATATATATATATATATATATATATATATATATATACATACATATATATATTTTTTTTTCAAATAAGCCATATACATAAAGTCTGGTTTCTCTTAACGACCTCAGGATCAGAGCTCCCGGCAAAATCACCCAAAGACTATAGTACCTCACCGGCCGGGTTTCGAACCCTGGTCCAGGATATTAAGTGGTATGGTCAATGTCATACAAGTTCCCTGGACCAGGGTTCGAAACCCGGCCGGTGAGATACTATAGTCTTTGAGTGATTTCGCCTGGGGCTCTGATCCCGAGGTCGTTAAGAGAATCCAGACTTTATGTATATGGCTTATTTGAAATATATATATATATATATATATATATATATATATATATATATATATATATATATATATATATATATATATATATATATATATATAATGTGTGTAGCTTAATACAAAGTAGATAAAGTTAATTCTTAAGGATGAAAGAAAAGAAATGGCATTCAAATTGTGTATTTCTCGTTTTTCTGTCGAGAAGAATAGAAAATAAGATTTGCCAATAGTTCCCGTTTTCTGTGGGGGAGGGGATAAGGGACAAAACAAGACTCAATTTTGTAAGGCATTACAGGGATTTACAGCCTATATTCAATGATTTGTGTCATGAACTTGGTCAGTTTTTCTGATATAAAGATGCATAATGTAGCTATACCTTGTGCCCTTTACTATAGCATCATACTGGGAAGCATACTTTCTTAATGAGTGCCCGAGGGGTAGATTTGAAGTCTTTAACTCAAGTTAATAATAAGATGACTAAAGTAACATTTCAAAAGAGAGAACCAGTTAATCTTAAACTGCCGAGAAACTAATCGATCGCAATTTTCATGGTTACTATGTTTTAAATCAGAATTTGTTTACAGTATTTTTTGTGACGCCTGATGATAACGTCCTTGCATGGTGGTCGTCAGACTGTGGTTCGAGTCCCGCTCAAACTCGTTAACCCCTTTGGTCGCTGCAACCTCACAATCCTTGTAAGTTAATTATGAGGGGTGGGGAACCTATAGGTCTATCAGCCGAGTCATCAGCAGCCATTGCCTGGCCCTCCTTGGTCCTAGATTGGATGGAGAGGGGGCTTGGGCGCTGATCATATATACAGTATATATCATCAGTCTAAGGCATTGTCACTGTCCCTTGTCTACGCCAATCATGAGTGGTATTTTAAACCTTTAAAACTCGTTAATTGTAATTTGTCTCCGAGAATATAAAGTCTGACTGATCTTATTGTTTACTTTTCTATAATTTTAGCATAACTGTAATATTACCTTTGTTTACAGTTTCTTATATTGACATTCTTTTATGTTTAAGTCTTCTCATAGACTTAGATGTGTATTCTACTGTCTCTAATCTTGTACAAAACTCTTACTTGTGTACCTAGTTAACTTTAGATAAAGTGAAATGTATCCAGACTCCATTTTTCCTTCCCTTTACACTAAAAGTTTAAGCAGAGGATTTTGTTGTTTTGGTATAAAATAGCTCTTCAATAAGACAAATAAAATCATGTTCTAGTCATAATATATACAGAAAAGTCAATATAAATGAAAATGCGTGAAACCTAACACTGAAGTAGGCGAACCCGCAAGTACAATACTGTACTTGAATTAAAGAACAAAAAAAAAAAAAAAAAAAAAAAAAAAACTAAGCGA
Organism: Palaemon carinicauda; assembly: GCF_036898095.1. NCBI lineage: Eukaryota > Metazoa > Arthropoda > Malacostraca > Decapoda > Palaemonidae > Palaemon > Palaemon carinicauda. Next base: position 149,581,669 of record NC_090730.1, on the reverse strand, counting down.
AAATAAAAAAAAGATACCCAAGTGACCAGTCTGGAATTGGTGGTTTTGGCATTGTAATTATAGAATGAGGTGGTCTGGCAAGTGCTACGTAGTGTGGTGAATTTTTTTTCTACTTCAGTCCAAAAATCATAAAACTAATAAAAAATAGGTGACATGATTTCTGTTGAGTGGAAAGGGGGGGAGGGGAGGATGAGAAATCAGAACCATGAAAATTGGGAGAAGAGTCGATTCGTCAAAACGTGCTTCTACACGTGATAATAATACTGCGACGCGGTGTCCTTATTAATTCCTGGACCCTACTGCTCTAAAGCATTTTCTTGGTCTCTGAAAAAGCAGGTGATTATTAAACATTTCTCAAGGAAATAATAACGGCTGGTTCGGAGTCTAATAAACCTAATAGGAAATGTAATACCGAAATCACTCATTTATTCATTTACTTCCGTTTGTATTTGATATATACATATTTATGGAGAGAGAGAGAGAGAGAGAGAGAGAGAGAGAGAGAGAGAGAGAGAGAGAGAGAGAGAGAGAGAGAGAGAATGTCATGTGTGTGGGACACGAAATTCATAAGTCATAAAACTTAGTCTGGAAGGAATTATGGTAAAAGAATTTTACTGCAAACCTGCAGCTCTGAGTTATAAGGAATATAAATTTCTTACTCAAACCACCCACTGCTCAAGTTTTTGAGCTTGATATGCCCCGAAATCTGTGATCTATGAGTACTTTTTTCATCTTCGCTAAACAATAAAATAATGTTGAAAAAATATGGACTTTGTACATGGATATTGTGCAATCAACTACATAGACGGCGGTTGGCGTGTGGCTTCCAAAATCAATTTCATCTGCCGACTTTGAATATAACAATAATTTTCAACATTCCGATTATCTGAAGACCAATTATGGTGTTTATTCAACTATTTGGAGAGAGAGAGAGAGAGAGAGAGAGAGAGAGAGAGAGAGAGAGAGAGAGAGAGAGAGAGAGAGAGAGAGAGATTGGGGGGGGGGGGGTTGCTCTTCTATCCTGCAATACTTCTCTAGTCCAAGTTCTTTTAACTATTTCTATGGCCTTTTTCATCTGAATTATTTGTTAACATCGACAACATCCAATCTACGTTAAGGTTGTTAATGGGTCTTCTGTTGCTCCAAGTGGAATAATAACATCAACCACTTATTGTAATACTTTTGAAAAGCCAGGAAGTTATTAAACTAAGTTGTACGTAAAAATCGAAACTAAAAGAAAAAAAACTAATTGTAATAGCTTGGCTATGTAAATATCAAACTTCTTTAACAAATTAGCCCAATATGAAGCCAAATAAACGAATCTTTTGTAAAAATAAAAATTGATGCAGAAGCAAGGGATAAGGGTAAAGGAAAGACGAGATCACAGCGACCGCACAGGGAATTAAGGAAACTGGCTCTGATACAGTTAACTGCAACAGAAAGATCGGTCAAATTAGAAACTAAATTAGAGAAAGAGGATGGGAAGTCATAGGAGAGACTTTGGCTAACGGGGGTTTTATGGCAGTTCCTGTCAAAAGCAATGTATAGTGAGACTATTCTACATTCTTAAAGGAGGCGAAATAATAATGATAAGAATAGGGAAGTGGGGAATATGGGGAAAGGAAGAGTACCCTTGGATACAATCCAGTTTATAGCTCAAAGGCAGGTACTCGGGATGGGAAAGATTAAGGAAATAGAGAGAAAGAGAAGTACAGGAGAAAAATAAAAGAGAGGGACAGACCCTCTTGCGATATTAAGGAATTGGTATTATTATTAGATTATAGTTTATCAGCTGATTGTGCCCTATGGAATAAACTACTGGTGATATGAGATGACTAGCAGATCAATATGCTTAAAGTAATACTTTTTATTAGCCTGTATCTATGAAAGCGATTGTAGAGAGAGAAAGAAATTAAAAGCCTTACAGTTTTGGTGGTTGATTCGAATAAAAATTTGGGTTATGATAAGTATTTAGAAATCAAGGAGAAACAAAAACCCATCACACTAATTCCCAGTAACCTTTGAAAACTATTTACCTTATAGAAATGCGAGAGAAATTCTGTTTAGATAGTGAATAATAAAGAACAAATCAAGTTCCAAGTGCTGTTGATGTAATCAAATACACAGCATTTAAGGTAAGAACGAGAACAACGCTGAAATAAAATCAATGTTTACACCAGTAAGTGTCAAGAATGACTTATGAATTTCTACAGATCCGTTTTTGTAGTACCTTCCTAATACAGTAGTATTTCAACTTTGAGTTTTTTATCCTTAAAATCACATGATACGTCGTTGCTTAGAATGGTGCAGCTAATCGCCAGAGATTTTTGGAATGATTTGCCGATTTTCAGGGCACATCTTATTCTTATCATATATATCTGCTGTAGATTTTTATATCTCGTGTCTGTTGCATATATTTCATAGTAATCTTTATAGTAAATGCGGCAGTGATGAACTAATAGATAAGCTGAATTTACGAGTATCGACTAAGATACAATGGTCTAAGTTTATAAGCAGATTTACACATAATAGAATGTCCATATAAGAAACTGGAAACTGGCTAAAATTATAGAAATGTAAACCAACGAACAGCTAGTGTATGAGCGAGAAAGATTCCCATAACCTAATTTCATTTTTAAATGCAGAAAATTTCGATGTGAAATCCGATTAACCATCATGCATGAATGATGGAATTTAAAAATCGAAGAACATAATTCAACGTTTTTGTGCGAAATCGCAATGCGTAAACAGCATATATATTGTAATCTCCCTGAATAGCGTTATCGAAGGATTATACGGGCAGATGCGGCAGTGAGACCTAACGGATTACAATTTGTGGGACAGGCTGGTTTTAATATTATGCAATGGATCCATTTTTCATTATTAATAAATTCAATGTCCGTTTTTCTTATATATTATTTGCCTTAAGAGAATAGCTTAAAAAGGAGGCAATGTCAAATTTCATGTAGCTAGCAGTAGGTAGTAGGCCTAGGTAGTAGGTTGGCCAGGGCACCAGCCACCCGTTGAGAAACTACCGCTAGATATTGGGTCCTTTGACTGGTCAGACAGTACTACATTGGATACTTCTCTCTAGTTACGGTTCATTTTCCCTTTGCCTACACATACACCAAATAGTCTGGCCCACTCTTTACAGATTCTCCTGTCCTCATACACCTGACAACAATGAGATTACTAAACAATTCTTCTTCACCAAAGGGGTTTAACTACTGCACTATAACTGTTCAGTGGCCACTTTCCTCTTGGTAAGGGTAGAAGAGACTCTTTAGCTATGGTCAGCAGCTCTTCTAGGAGAAGGACATCCCAAAATCAAACCATTGTTCTCTAGTCTTGGGTAGTGCTATAGCCTCTGTACCAAGGTCTTCCACTGTCTTGGGGTAGAGTTCTCTTGCTTGAGGGTACACTTGGGCACCCTGTTCTATCTTATTTCTCTTCCTCTTGTTTTGTTAAAGTTTTAATAGGAAATATTAATCTTAAGGTTACTGATCGTAAAATATATTATTTTTCCTTGTTTCCTTTCCTCATTGGGCTAATTTCCCTGTTGGAGCCCCTGGGCTTATAGCATCGTGCTTTTCCAACTAGGATTGTAGCCTAGCAAGTAATAATAATAATAATAATAATAATAATAATAATAATAATAATAATGATGTTTCATTAACCCCCCACCCCATGAACCTTATTAGGTGCACTATATCCATTACATTAGTGTCTGCAATATCTCATCGACCCTGGGCTGCTCCCAAGACCCCTATTTATTAAGTATTAGTAAAATATCACATATC
>NC_090730.1:149560369-149572869 GCF_036898095.1 Palaemon carinicauda | reverse complement strand
ATAGCTTTGTTCTTACCTTTGGGAAAACTAATAAGCATCTCTGATTTTACTGTGTCTCTGCCTATGTAGCTTTTATCTTCCTTTCCTTGGGATTATGACTGACCTAACATTTTATCATTTTAAAGAAAATATTGATCTTATACTATGAGTATGCGAATGAAGAATGGCTGACTAACATACCTTTCCATCTTCCCTCTCGGTAAAAATATAAAATGGAAACGATTATAACTGAAAAAGTTACTAACTATACAAATAAGAAGAAGGAAATTGCATGATAGAATATCAACGTACGCTAGGAAGTGTGACGGGTAAAGAAAAAAGTCCAGTTTCCCAGATTCTATCTACCATGACACCTCACTAATTTTTGGGGATAGCCGACATCAAAACAGAACAAAAGGGGGATTTTTTCCTCTTTGTTCCTCTTTGCCTGACGAGGGACTCAGCAGAGTTCGTTCGGTACTGCTAGGGTCGCCCTACTAGGGTGCCACAGCCCATCCTCTCCCCTCTTCCACCACAAATGAAGCTTCATAGGCTGAATCCCCTACTGGCGCTACCTCAAAGCGCCGAGGTAGGAACAGGGGCCCATCGGAACTGCGTCACAGTCGCTCGCTACTCATTTCTATTCCTAGCACGCTGTTTTGCCTCTCTCACATCTAACGTGTCATCTAGGGCTTTCTTCACTCCATCCATCCACCCAAGCACTGGCCTTACGCTTGCACTTCTCCCATCAATTCTTGCATTCTTCACCTTCTTCAGCAAACGACTATTTTTCATTCTCTCTATATGGCCAAACCACTTTAACAGATTGATTTCCCCTTTAGCGGCTAATTTATTCCTCACACCATTCTCACTCACCCGTTCCTAACCCTATCCAACAGAGATACACAAACCATACTCCTCAGACACATGTGAGCTGATAAACTTATTTGATACGAAAATTGGCCTTCAACTCACAGACCAAAATTATGCAATTAATTCAGGATAATACAATAGTATTTCTACCTCAAGGGATAATAAGATATATATATATATATAATATATATATATATATATATATATATATATATATATATATATTTATATATATTAATCAAATACTAAGCATTTGTAGTATCAACTTTATTAAGCGACACTTTTCTAATTTTCCGTATCTTTTCTTGTCTTCAGAGATAGAATTTTGAAGGAATAGACGGACTTTTCATTGTGCTGCTGAATTTATTCAACTCTTGCTGACAGTTGCTTCAGCCAGTAAATAATGGCTTTCATCAGGGCATATTTCCTCAGACTAAGCTGTCCCATTTAGCAGAACATTTCATACTATGCCTTACATACTTATCCTGAACTTTTAAGAACTGATGTTGTGGGTTTGTGATGGGAGTCGAGACTTTTCTCCAATACAAAGTCTCTGGAACTGAAACTGCAATTTTGAATGCGAATGAAGGATCCATATGTCTTCACTAGTATTTTCATAAGTTTTTGAGCAAATATCTTCATATTTTCCTATTTGTTTTTATTGAGATATTTTGATGTATTTAGAAGTCTTTATTTTTCGTTTGTATGAATCACTACCATCATATAAGGATAATGATTTCTTTGTAAATATACCCTGATGAAAGCCATTAGTTATTGGCTGAAACAGCTGTCGGGAAGAGTTGAATAAAGAGAGCATCACAGTTAAAAAATCCGTCTTTTCCTTTAATATTATATCCCTGAAGACAAGATAAGATACAGAAAACTAGAAAAGTGTAACCTAAGAATACTTGATGCCACTAGTGCTTTAGCATATAATGAAAATTGCCAATGAGAAAGACTATAGCCAAAGAGTATATCCACACACACACACACACACACACACACACACACACACATATATATATATATATATATATATATATATATATATATATATATATATAAATCAACATCAGCAAACTGCAGGACAAAGGCCTCAAACATTATGCAGCCGTTTCTAGTCCATTCACTGCACGACAAATGCCTCAAACATGTCCTTATTCATGTCTGGTTAGCTTTCAACATCACGCTGGTGATGGTGGGAGACTTTAGCCTAACTGATCACAACATACTAACCTTGTATGGGTGGCCCTGACTAGTACGCTACAGCTTTGCTGGTCATGGTGATACACAAACCTTTTTTACCACGTTATTTGTATTTACGTGTGTATAAGTATATCTATTCCATCTATAGATACACATACACAACACTAAGTGTGTGTGTATGTGTGTGAGCGTGTGTGGAGAAAACATAATACCAACCCTAAGGCTTTAAAGCGAAATAAAATATCAGTTTAAAAATATAATGTCAGCGTGGAATAGCTATAACGATTAAAGATGCCCTCGTAAAGCATCAAAAGAATGAAATTAGAGTACCGCTGACGTGTGATGTTTAATGAAAGTCTAAAAGGCTCCCAATTCAAGTGACCTCTTCTTTCCTTGTTAATGAGTGTGCGCTTCGAGACTTAATCAGATCCTTTCCATTTCACTGATGTTCAATGATTTACTTGAACTAAACATTTCTCGTTCTCCTTTAATCTAATACTAAGTTTATCCCTTTAATAACCCTTTCGTGAAAAATGTCCCCGTATCTATTAAAGAAGGTAATAATTGGGATGGCAGGATCAATATAACAATACATCTAAATTTGAGATTGTCAGTTAGTTGGATTATGTGACTTAATTTGATTATACCATTTTACTGTTCTTGAAATATTCTATTTTGATTATTCACTACTTCCCCTGTAGTTTATTTCCTTGTTTACTTTCCTTACTGGGCTAATATTCCCTGCTGGAACCCTTGAGCTTATCTTATAGCCTCCTGCTCTATCAAATAGGGTTGTAACTTAGCTAATAATAATAATAATAATAATAATAATAATAATAATAATAATAATAATAATCTAGAGGCTTCAGAGTACAATATAGCCATTTCAAATGTAGGTAAAATACCCTTACAAGTCGTTATTTTCAGTCATATTACTGTTATTATTTTCATAATTCATCTAAGCGAATTTAAATTTCGACAACTTTAGAATGGCGCCAGAAAAATGTTCTCGAAATGTGGCCAGCAGAGGGCCAGTGAGTAAATCGGTACAAAGCCGCAGTTTCAGAAGCATTGGCTTCAAAGCAAAAGCATAAGCGTGGACGTAAATTGAACCTTTGAAATACACGAGATGGATCCACAATGATAAGGGGGTTCTGTTTTGTGGTAGAATGTATTAAAGCGAGACTGAAAGAGCTCAGGTAAATCATTAGAGGCGAGGACTACAAACAATAGCTTACAATGAACCAGGAAGTACTTTGAGAGAGAGAGAGAGAGAGAGAGAGAGAGAGAGAGAGAGAGAGAGAGAGAGAGAGAGAGAGAGAGATCGTTGAAACAACACTGGACTAAGTCGAGAGTTTTGTGATGCTTACATAAAGCCAATAGAATTGTCAAGATATTCATCTGCTTTAAAATGAGTCGAAGATTTGTCAACGTGGCTTTACTGGTAAAGCGGTAAACACATTAAAGGACCAACTATCATATACTTATTAACATTCCCTTATTCTATTCACTAACTGTTAGCTTCTTGGGATTCATTGTAACTCATTATAGCTCACACCAAGCTCCAATGATTTATCAATTAGTTCTAAGCATTGATACATGTAACGAGATTGCTAGATCCATTCCAATGACATAGCAAAGGGTCAAGGGAGCTTATGTGCCTAGAGCTTTTGAAATTCGCTGATAATTATATCCTCAAGTAGGACTTACTCAACACCCAAATTTAAGACCGAAAAATATTTGAAAATGATAAAATAGATTTTTTTTCTTACTTAACTCATTCGTAAGATTAAATGGAGGTTGATTATAGTACTGAAATTGAGATTGAAAAAAATTTGTTATCTATATTTATTACGTTTGGCTTAGCAGGCTGGTTTCTGAACGACATACGCGTCTTATACTCCCAGTCTTTGATCTCCCAGACTCGAAAAGAATGTAATGTGTCAAATTTTATCGGTAGCATCACTTATACTAAAATTTACAATTTATGACTGTCCATTGAATCACGATACGAACAACATAATGTAGAATAATCCCTGTCATGAAAACCTATATCAGGAAAAAAACAGATTTAGTTTCCTTCCATCTGAGACCAGATTGCTTGCGTGCCTTTAAGGAAAGGGGTTTTTCTCATCTTCGAAATTAGGTTTGGCGAGAAAAAATCTCAGAAGAGGTTGCTGGGCTGACTTCAAAATGATATTAGTTTCAGCTTCTATTCTGATAATTCGACACCATTTCACTCATGAAAATAAATTTTTTTGCCATTTTTTTTTCGCTTAAAGTCTTAAGTTTGTTCTTTACCGCGTCTTTCTGATTTAAAGTTCGTGATTAGGACGCTCGTGTACCTAGCGAGAACTCGCGGTCAATTTCAGGAGAAAAATATTTGGGCCCGTTCCATTAAAACCAATTGGCCTCTGTTGACCTATGGATTGGGATAGGTACATGGTAGTTAGTTGATTGTGTTGATTCGCAGTTATAAGGGGAGAGGTATGAGTCTATCATTCATCCAGAAGTACTTGCCGAAAAGCGAGAATCCAATGCTTTATAACATGTTTCCCTCAATAAGGATAAAAATTGGTATAGGCAAACATATTTAGTATATGGATACAGTATATATATATATATATATATATATATATATATATATATATATATATATATATATATATATATATATATATATATGTGTGTGTGTGTGTGTGTATGTGTGTGTATGTGCGTGTTATCATTACTGATTAAGCGGATACTACTACTTAAAGAAATAATGTCTCGTTGATAAAGGTTGTGTTGCCTTTATCACTCAGAGTACAGCATTGTTCCAATAATGGCAGAACGAGAGCTGGTGCACTGAGCATTGATGTGACTACTTCTAAACGCCAAACAAGCGCTACTATAAAGATAATTTAGTGTAGAAGATATCTATCACAATGAATATTAAAAATCAAAATTACTCCTTCACTATCGATCCTAAAGTGGAAGCATGTCAAGACATCTTTTGAATTTCATACCGCGCTGCTGCATCAATGAATAATGCTCTCAAGATCTTAGTTTAGGCCTAAAACTGCTCTATTTGCACTAATGAAGAACAGATAACTGCAGGAAAGATTTCATCAACAATTAAGTCGACATTAGAGACTTGAGACTCAAAATAGAGAGGGGCGTTCCTTTTGTTTTTGCAAAATACATTTGTTTTCTGGAGACTAACCGCATAGTTTGATTATTTAGATTAAAGTGACTGTTACTATAGGCTGGAATTTATATGCTTATCTCCGTTGGACTGGATTTATGAATTTAGGTCACATGCCCTGGCGCAAGAAACGAGGACAGCATTCAGCGCCGAGCAGGGGTGAAACTTGGTGAAACCCTGCGTTTGTATTATGAAATGAAACGTGAAAGAGGTTCGACAACAAAATGAAAGAAGGGAAGAGGGAACGGGAATAAAATGGGTTGAAAAGTGGGTTTAGTTTACCCATGAATCGTCAAACAAAGGTTGACAATTTGCACGAATTTGGCATTTTTCCAGACCATGGAGGTTATAAAATCTTAGATGAAGTCATTCTCAGTATATTTCTAATGATGTCAACACAAGTAAAACCACTTTATATTAACGCCAAGTTGGCCCAATATTGACATTTTGATTTGCTTCGTACACTTGTTGGTAATGTACTACTGCAATGCGCTATCGATTCTAGAAGTATCACATGAGCTAGCAAACACGGTTGAATGGACATTTGTGAGAACTATACTTTGTATATCATCAGCTATAAGGACAGGGTTTATGATCAGCTGGAAATGATTAACATCTTATCAGGAGTCAGGAGAAACCCAGCATGCAGATCGGAAACACCAAACCAAATCTATCCACATTCTTATGTATCTATAAATATCTTTTGATTGATTATGGTGACTTTTAATTCGCTACCATCAAAAGTAAATATGGTTGATAATAATTGATATACCTGACTAAATTTCCGTCAGTGTAATGGAAAACAAGTATATGGATGTTTGCATCTGTAGTGCCTGTAGACATATTATCGTTACCATTATTCTAGTGTTAGTAAAATATTCTTCCCTCTATAACACAATACAATACTATACACACATTATACATATATATATATATATATATATATATATATATATATACATACATATATATATATATATATATATATATATACATATATATATATATACATATATATATATATATATATATATACATATATATATATATATATATATATATATATATATATATGTATATATATATGTATATATATATACATATATATATATACATATATATATATATATATATATATATATATATATACATATATATATATATATATATATATATATATACAGTATATATATGTGTGTGTGTATGTATATGCTGGTCTTACAATATGGAACCACAAGCAGTTTTTCATACGGAATTCACTCTCTATTGAGAATAAGTATTCATAGGGGGATTTATTTCATATACTGGAGGAAGTGGTAAATAATTTAGCATTGTAAAACAGAAGGATATGATTATTTGGTATTTGGCCATAAGAAAACAATGGCCAATAATTGATTAGTGAAGAAAGTGTTCTATTATGAGTTTATAGGAAACAGGTGGATGGAAAAAGGTTGGATAGATTGCATGAAAGACGTATTGGGGAAAAAAAATCTTAATATCCAGGTAATGAAATTGTCCATATAATATAGTCATTTAGATATACCTTCTGAGTAGATGAATGAAGTGATTAATGATGTGGAAGTTTTACTGCCCACTGAGTTCATCCACGATTCAGCAACTATAATAGGAACGTGCCATTACTATTTTGTTGCCTTGTCCTCTGAAACCATCCCCTGTTAGGGGAAACTATTTCATGTTAAAAAAATACATATTTTCTGTAGTGAGTACTCAAGCGTTTGCGCATGCCAGTAAACATCCTTTTGAACTATTCTTTTTTCTTTTTAAATTGGATTCATGATTTGAATTGAAATATGAAAACCATGAGATCAGACACAGTCCCAGGAGTGCTCTCTTTCGTCGGACGAACAAAAGGGAGAAGGAAACCGCGGCGTTGATTCTATTGTAAAAACAGGATGCTGGGTCAGATAGGGATTTGGGTCCTGGACTTTCGCCAGACACGCACCTAAAATATCGGGGACGTCATAACTAAAAAGGAAATTTATGATACGTTTTTTGTGTTTCGTTCGATATTGGTGGGAACATTGGAATTGCTGAAAACAGGAGACGAACGCCTTGCGTACACAAAAACTTACACACACATATCAATCTATCTATCTATCTATCTATCTATCTATATATATATATATATATATATATATATATATATATATGTATATATATATATATATATATATATATATATATATATATATGTATATTCCTATTTGTGCACATTCATATATGTGCATATACATTTAATGAAAATGAGAAAAAAAAGCAAGTTTCCTTTTTTTTATCTTTAAGAACTGAAATTCCTCTTATGCAAGCCAAAATGTATTTTAGAAATACTTCATATCTTAAGACATTAAAATACCTTAAAAAACGAAAACATTAACTTAGCAACATAAGGTTAATCATCAAGGGAACAGACCCTACCTTACAGGTAATAAACTGTAAATACGGAATCATGAAAATACTCAGCCTGATCTTTTATACAAAGGTAATTATGATGGCTAACCCAATACCGATATCAGTCCATAAATGAGAAGTAAGAAATTGAAAAAGAAGATGGAAGGAAAAAATCCGGATTCATATCAGTGAGGCGATAGACTTACCGACTCAAGTCTAAAGCCCTTAAGGACGGACTTATGCTGACCACCGAGAGATATTATCTGCTGTCTATGGATTTCTTTTAAAGAGATGAGACCAATGTGACGGCAACCTGATGTCATTTTATAAAGGACGTCTGCCGGCCGTTGTGATCAATTATATCATATGTAAGGCAGTTAATACGGGTATAGCTGTCAGAAGCGACTGTTCTTATTTTGTCTGGTTGTGTGCCAAGAAAGGCAAACTAATACTAATCATTCAAAGGCTAAAAAGCCGGAGAATGTCCTTTTCTGATACAGATAATAATACGAACACATTATAGTGTATAAGATAAAATAGCAATATATAATGATTGTGGGAACGACCTTCCTAATCTGGTGGTTAAATCCATGGAACTCCAGAAGTTAAAATTTGTAGCTAATATAACCAATACCCCAGAAAAGGAAAGTAACAAGGTAGATGTCTTTACGCCTCTTTAGACGCCATTCTGTAGGATTTTCATAGTAGAGATCCCCGCCTTGCTGAAATCTAGGAATATTATCATAATGACTGTTCCAGCTAAAGATACCATTGAAGCCTTCAAAATTGAGAAATATTTGATGATAAATAATATGCCAAACATATCTTCAAGTTCTACAACTTGTCTTAGAGTTCATGTAATGTGAGAATATTCCTGGTTTCTTTTCTTTAAATAATATTAGTTAATTGATGAAAAATTAGAGATATAGATATATGGATTAATTACAATCAAGAACAATAATCTAAAAACAACCCATTGTTTCGCAATACTGAATGTAAAAAAGCTTCGTCTCGAACACACACACACACATACACACACACACATACACACACACACACACACACATATATATATATATATATATATATATATATATATATATATATATATATATAAATATATATATATATATATATATATATACATATATATATATATATATATATATATATATATATATATATATATATGAAATAATGCATTCACAATCATGCTGGAAAAGTTAACTCCATATTCTTGCGTAAAAAAAATCAAAGCAGTTAAGGAAAAAAAAATCAAGTAAATACATTCGTTTATAAAAAAGAACTATTTCATATTTTCTACGAACTTCATTAACAACAAGATGTACTTCAGAAAAAACAAACAATAACAGGCTCAAGGTAACATAACAACTATATACTTTAAGGATGAAATGAAACTTAAGGAAAATATAATTACTATACAAAAATACATTCGCGTATTTGAGTTTAAAACTTTCTTGTGATATTTAAATTCTTTTTTTTCTAACTGCAGGAAGACAAATCTACAAACTAATCTACCAATAATTTTAAAATTTAGACGACGTTTTGCCCCTGAGAAAGAAAATTATCGAGAGAGAGAGAGAGAGAGAGAGAGAGAGAGAGAGAGAGAGAGAGAGAGAGAGAGAGAGAGAGAGAGAGAGAGAGAGAGAGAGAGAGAGTCCAAACCAAGATAGGAGACATGAAATATGTAATAAATAATGTCATCATCATTACACTAATCCAGTGAGTGAACTGATCATTAATCTAATATAAACGAGGTGAAAACAGACATAAATCTTGGTGATAATAATGAGGAAGAAAACTTCAGCATTGATTTTCTAATGGATTTCTCATCTTGGAAAATGGCTTTACCGTGTATCTTATCTCTCAAAGGTTTTTCACTGGATGCAAGGGTATAAAGCTAATGCATTTCCGTATACATTATGTAAATAATTTTGTCTGCACATCCATGCACATCTTACATAATTTCTGTTTTAGAGTAAGTATTGTATGTATGTGTGCAGGGTCCCCATGTAAATTTTAGTTATTACATAATGTATATAATTTTTGCTATACGCACTAACACTATGTATACAAACACAGACTCTCGTATTTTAAATAGAGTTTGAAGCACTTCTGACCTAAGAAGTTATTTAGAAACCTGATATTTAGTTGACTAGTGAGCTTAGATAGCATGAAGATATGAAGGGAGGCGGGGTCCCTTTCAGTAAGGTAAAAGGGTATACAGTATATGCATAAAAAGTATATATACTGTACATAAACATACAACAACAAAACGTTTCTGGTCCAATCCCTTGGAGTACTCCGCTGTTCACTGGAAATTCATTTGATACGACTCCATTAACATTAACTTTCCATTTGTTATGCTCAAGAACAGACTTAATCAAATTTACATATTTAAAAGGAATTCCATAATAGCGCAGGATTCTCCACAAAATTAGCCGGTGCACACTATCAAAGGCTTTTTCTTAGTCCACAAATGCCACCAAAAGGGAATTTCTATATTCTACGCATTGCTGTACATGTCTCAAAATGAAAATTTGGTCAGTGCAACTTCAACCTTTTCTAAATCCTGCTTGTTCATCTCTCAGCTTTTCATCATCCTTTCTCTCAAGTCTCTTTAGAATAAGCATACTATATTAATATATATTAATTAGGTTGGCAAGGGCACCAGTCACCCGTTGAGATACTATCGATAGAGTTATTGGATCCTTTGACTGTCGAGACAAGTACTACATTGGACCCATCTCTCTGGTTTACGGCTCATTTTTCCTTTGGCTACACATACATCGAATAGTCTGCCCTATTTTTTCACATTCTCCTGTCCTCATACACCTGACAACACTGAGATTACTAAATAATTCTTTTTCGCTCAAGTGATTAACTATTGCACTGTAATTGTTCAGAGGCTATTTCCCTCTTGGTAAGGGTAGAAGAGACACTTTAGCCACGGTAAGCAGCTCTTCTGGGACACTCCAAAATCAAACCCTTGTTTTCTAGTCTTGGATAGTGCCATAGCCTCTGCACCATGATGGTCTTACACTGTATTAGGTTAGAGTTCCCTTGCTTGAGGGTACACTTGGCCACACTATTTTATCTTCTTTTTCTTCCTCTGGTTGTTTTCTTGAAATTTTGTTTTATAGTGTATATATGAAAGATTTATTTTAATGTTGCCATTTTTAAAATAATCTATTTTAATTGCTCATTACTTCTCCTTTACTTTATCTATTTACTTATTTCCTTTCCTCACTGGGCTATTTTTCCCTGTTGGAGCTCCTGGGCTTATAGCATTCAGCTTTTCCAACTGGAGTTGTAGCATAGCTAGTAATAATAATAATAATAATAATAATAATAATAATAATAATAATAATAATAATAATAATAATAATAATAATAATATGAAGAGACTTCAATTCCATTATTATCCCAGATTTGGTTATATATTTACCTACTGTTGTATGAAGCTATCAAATACATTTCCCATACTTTACAAATTTACCCACACCCCCTTCTAACGTTTTTCTAATATCTCAATACAAGCTATGATTATTTGACTCAAATTGTTCTTCTCAGATTCTATACTATAATCACAGGTTCCGTTAGTACAGTTATTGCGTCTTTACCCTTTCATTTAATTAGATATATTTCTAGGTTATGCTTCTTACCTCTTCTCATTAGGACAATACCCATCCAATTTCTTTTCTACAACCCCAACTAATTGAAGCATTTGTTGACCTCTCTCTACTCATCTGTTGTAAGACAAGTCTCGAAGATTCAAGTTTTTGTCATGTTGATAAAGATTTGGTCACTCTTGGTATTTTGTCATGTGTCTGCTGTTGCTCTTATACCTCTCATAATCCGTCTCTCTATACTAGAATACCCCCTATTGCCATTAGACCTTACTATCTACTACGCATCTAGATAACACAGACACCCTTCTAAAGTTCTTGGT
Organism: Palaemon carinicauda; assembly: GCF_036898095.1. NCBI lineage: Eukaryota > Metazoa > Arthropoda > Malacostraca > Decapoda > Palaemonidae > Palaemon > Palaemon carinicauda. Next base: position 149,561,242 of record NC_090730.1, on the reverse strand, counting down.
GACAACGAACACATACTAATACTTTTCTACTTTTTCTCATATTTCTGAAGGTACTTGTACAGTACACATCTTAGATCTTAAGACTACAGCCCTTTTCTATGTCATCTTTTCATTTGTATGGCCTCGACCTATACTCTCAGCTACTCACAGTTTAAAGTATTATCGTGTAGATTCTTGTCATGATCAGTGTTTTTATTATCTCTGGAAGAATTATTGTTCTGTGTGTCATCCTTGGCTAAACATCAACTATGCACTTGATGTGTTGCCTGAGAAACTGTGTCGTATAGTGTAATTAAGAAATTACCCCGGGGTCATACTTTGTCTGTGCTTGCTCTATATATATTCATACTTGTGAAAAATAATGAACTTTCCAGACCCTGACAATGGCAAAGCTGTAATTCTTCAAGTTAAGATCCCTATGGCTTTATTTACGTTCTACTAAAAGAGGTGGAAAATAAAATCGTATTCTGGTAGTCTCTCTTTATGAAAGTGTGTCCCGATATAACTCGTTGACTTTTCCAAACATTTTATTAATTTTAATCTGACGATTTCTCCAAGGCCTGAGACAGGCAAAGCTTCCTGGTACTGAATAATGATGCACTTTCTGTGATGAACTATTATTATTGTTGTCCCAACCAGGACCCAGATATTAATTAATTGTAATATGAAGAGTGAACCATTTTTTTTTTTTTTACTTTGCTGATAGTAAAGACATCCTTCCGAATTCAACTGATTTCTGATTGCTCTGTTTCAAGACCTCAGGATCATACAGTAGGTCCTGACTGAGAATTTCCAACTATAATGACAGATTCGTGTGGATCCTATCGGTGAAATACTTTGCAAATATATGTTCAGCTTCTTATCTTGGTAACC
>NC_090730.1:149550369-149552869 GCF_036898095.1 Palaemon carinicauda | reverse complement strand
TCCCAGGCCGTTTAATGCAGCCCATTTCTTAACAAGGCTAAACAAGGTAATTTAGTTCAGGGTGCTTAAGTTGTTGCTCCGGTGTTCCCCACGGGACGGAAGTACTCGGGGTCTGCTTACCGAAACAACAAGGGCCGCCGGGTGGAATGACTTCTACTGCAAGGAGATAAAGTGGGTGGCATGGGATCTCTTGGATGAAACTTTATCTTAATCGTTCTGGGTGTTTTTGTGGGACTTTCTTGATAAATAACGAATGGTAAAATGTGTCTTAGATAAACGTATTTATTTTCTTTTTCAGTAAGTGTATTCGCATGTATCTTTTGCATGGATATATTTCAAACATGAAAATTAAACAATTATATAATAAATATGGATGGTTATTTCAGTCCCCCATGAACCTTTTTTTTCCCCAAGTAAGGTAGCCTCAGAAGGGGTTAACCTTATGAATCTCCTTTTCCCAATAAGATCACTCTCGTGTGTGTGCTATGGAATAAAGCTGATGGATAGACGATGACAAAGAAATGTGTCTATTTAGGGTTGAGTTACAATTTATTTCTGAACAGTAAAATTAAGAAAGCATACCGTGGCAATAGCGATGCTGGTCTAATCATTATTGCAATTGCTGTGAAAAGATTAAAATTTCAAAGAATAAAAGCCTAGGTCACCATTAAAGTAGGCTGACAATATTCGAGAAAAAAAATATGTTTCATAAGACACTAATGCCATCATCCTCTGTCGTATGTGGCACTAACACCATCATCTATTTGCATGACAGAGGCATTTTAAAGACACACAAAAAAAAGTCTAGTTTCAAACATAAAATCACCCATTATGAAATACCAGAATCAATATGAACATTAGTAGGGGATTCATGGATTGGGAGCATAGTGTGATAACAATTGAAAAAGGACTCCCAGATCAGGGCCACTATTTTAAACTACAGATTTCTATTGAGCCTAACATTAACTTTATATCACATTAATATGAGTGATGTAATAAATCTAACAATAGCTACACCATCTGTATACTGTTCCGTCTTACTTTCAAGGCCAACATTCTTGCCACAAATTAACATTAAAAACAATGAATGTCTCCGAATGCTGTTCTCTGGAATACCAACAAGTAATGGACCACAATTCGATACACGCCATCAATAAAACGGGAGAGCTTGAAAGTATATATAATCAATCAAAATTTTTAGTAAACATTCATAATCACTAGAATTAAAGTATGATTAGAAAATAAATAGAAAGCCTCCTGTGTACCCTTATGTCCTCTTGTATTTTCTATCAATTTAAATTCTGCTTCATGGGACAGTATACTGTACTTACAGCTTTTAATTTTGCTTTGGTGGAGTATGTATCATTGTGTCTTTATACATAACATGATAATGTATGCAAATCCACACACACACGTATATATATATATATATATATATATATATATATATATATATATATATAATCATAAACACTCAAACTTAAAACACCTTTTTCTCTATATTTCTATAACAATCACGGTGCACATACACACCACGCCCCTCCCCCCCCCCCTCTCTCTCTCTCTCTCTCTCTCTCTCTCTCTCTCTCTCTCTCTCTCTCTATATATATATATATATATATATATACACATATATATATATATATATATTATACATATACAGTATGTAATGCTATTTATTCCTATTTTGCCATTGCGATTTATGAATTAGCTTGTGGAAACATATTCATCACTATTTGCATGAGCGTGACTGGAAAGATATATATATATATATATATATATATATATATATATATATATATATATATATATATATATATATATATATATATATATATATATATATATAGTCGGACACTCGCTCTTTAATATATACTGTAGGGGAGATTACCACTACCTTGCTTATAGTGTACCTAAATGAATTAACCTAGAAGACACTGACACCAACAAGCACAGGTTCTCTAGTGTTCATTATTTTGTTTCTTCTTCGCCTGTCAAGTTCGCGTCACTTGATCCCCGTTGGGGCTGCAGAGTGTAATCCCACCTTGCAAAGAGACTTAAGCAACGACGTCACCACTTAACGGTGGTAAAGTGTCTGAAGTTGCATTACTATCTGTTTACAGTCTCGTGTACCAACCGGGTGGGAGGGATTAAAATGAAGTTAATGAAGCCGAACTATACGCGCCCTTCACTTAAGCCAACGAGGGCTTCCCCCATCCCTCTCAGGGGGACCAAAGTAGTGATTTCCCCTGCCCAACTTATACCTACCCCCTGTTGGGGTCATGGTAGGTCCTAACCCCTTAACCCATCATATGTCCCCTGCATTACGCAACCTCTTGCTGTCACAACAAAACGATTGCATGCTTGACTTTGTTGCTTTCTTTATTTCTTCATTACAAATATTTTGTTAATCAGCTCGTTTTAAATTTGGCATCTCGTGTGAATGAAATAGAGTACATTTAAAGGACCTTGGTTAAGTTTACCTTTGAAGTTCAAATGC
>NC_090730.1:149537869-149545369 GCF_036898095.1 Palaemon carinicauda | reverse complement strand
CTTTGTTATAAATACGATTTATTCATTAGTATTAATACATCATTATGAATGCAATTAGTTAAGAATATGCCTCACATACTTCAAGATTGCCAAATAAGTTTCTTACTTATGGAATCAGCTGTCGACATTTCAAGTTTCGTAATCAACTCCTGTCAAGGGAAAAGTTTGCAGCATATTCCGTTGACAACTTATATCTATGCAAATCCATTTGGTCTCGTTTGATACGAAATACGAAAATTTCTGTCTTTATTCCTTTATCAATAACCAGAAATCCAGGAGACACCAAAGTAAATGCTTGCTTGAAAATGTGTTTTCAGACAATGTATCAGATCTTGAAATATGCAAATGTTTGTGTAAGACCAAGTTTCGGTCTTACTCGATAATCCATTTAAAGGGTTAAAGGCCGGTCGTGAATGGCAAAAGCGTGAGACAGTGACATTGCCCTAACAAGCTTGACAATGCCCTAGAGACTGACCATATCAGCGCCCAAGGACCCCCTTCCCCCAAGCTAGGACTAGAGAGGGCTAGGCAATGGCTGCTGATGACTCAGCAGGTAGATCTATAAGTTCCCTGAAAGCAAACATCCTTACCTTACAAGGATGGTGAGGTTGCAGACACCAAAGGAACTAAAGAGTTTGAGCGGGACTCGAACCGCAGTCTGCTGATCTCCAGACAGGGACCTTACCAAATAGGCCACCACAACCATAATTTCTTTATGCTAATCCAGTTGGGTGTCTAGCTTTCTTATTGTTCATATAGCAGAATGGGACTATAAAATAGTTATAAGATGCTAAACTTTTCCTCCTTTCAGTTATTTAAATAATGTGCGTAGTTTTTTTCTGTTGCCCATTTCCTTCATAAGATTGAATGATGAAAATGTGTTAATCAACAATCCTATGTTCACTGAATTATTAGATTTTATTCCTTCCTGCTGCAAAGTGGGTTTTTTTTTTTTTATTATTTTTCTTCTCTTCTTTTTTTTTCTTTTTAACAGAAAGTACTTTGGTCAATGTTCTGTTAACCTAATTAGAAAAGTCATCCTCCTTATATTTAGCCTTGTAATAGCTGTCAGGTCACATATTTCCAAATTCACCATGTGAAAAATTGGTACTCCTCAGTTTGGTATGTTTTTTCCCTTCCTCTCTATTTTTTGTTTATTTCTGGATTCTTATAACTTTATCCCTTTAGCTGGACAGTTTATCGTTTTCTCCGTAGATAAAGACAGCACTTTTTTATTATCCTTTTTTATCTTCTTCAGCCCAGTGCTGGAAAAGGGCATTAGCTTGGCCATTCCATAAACTTTAACTTTGGGGAAAAATATCGCACCTAAAGGAAAAGCTACAGGCATATCTGACTGCAAAATAATATCTTTGATATAAATACGATTTATTCATTAGTATTAATACATCATTATGAATGGGATTTGTTAAGAATATGCCTCACCTATTTCAAGATTGCCAAATAAGTTTCTTACTTATGGAATCAGCTGTCGACATTTCAAGTTTCGTAATCAACTCCTGTCAAGGGAAAAGTTTGCAGCTTATTCCATTGACAACTTATATCTATGCAAATCCATTTGGTCTCGTTTGATACGAAAGTTTCTGTCTGTATTCCTTTATTAATAACCAGAAATCCAGGAGACACAAAGTAAATGCTTGCTTGAAAATGTGTTTTCATACTATGTATCAAATCTTGAAATGTGCAAGTGTTTGTGTACAACTAAGTTTCGATCTTACTCGATAATCCATTTAAAGGGTTAAAGGCCGATCGTGAATAGCAGAGACAAGAGACAGTGACAATGCCCTAAAGACTGGCGATATCAGCGCCCAAGGCCCCCACCACCCTGGCTAGGACCAGGGAGGATCAGGCAATGGCTGGTGATGACAAAGCAGGTAGATCTATAAGTTCAATGAAAGCTAACATCCTTACCTCACAAGGATGGTGAGGTTGCAGACACTAAAGGAACTAACGAGTTTCAGCGGGACTCTCGAACCCCAGTCTGGCGATCACCAGTCAGAGACGTTGCCAATAGGCCACAAGTATAAATAATGCGACGAAAGAAAGATTCCCATACACTCCAAGATCATGCACCTCGATTTTTTTTTTTTTTACATAAAGAACGCTACCTCAAAACAAACGAAGTCTAAAGGAAAACAGAAGACTAACTTTAAGGAAATCGATGAATCGATGAGCTGCTACAATTGCCTGGATAAAAGATTTGAATCCAAATGCCCGTGGGTTTCGTTCCTTTCTTTTTTTTACACAACTGTCTACAGACTCTATACAATGAACAACTCCCGGATACTCACCAAACGTTAGTTCGTGAATGGTAACGCCAAGTTCGTTACCCACAGGGTCGCTTTATTGAATTTCCATAAATTAAAATCACATTAGAAAGAAAATTCTTGGGCAAGATTCTTCCAACCTTTCCTGAATCCAGAGGGACATTTCTCACCGGTTTTTAAATGATGTTCGAGAGAATTTGAAACTTTTTTTTTCATATTTTTCATTAATTAAACCAACAGGAAGCATGAAGAAAAATAAGCTAAAAATGGACTCTCTCCAATCTAGGGGTTCATAAGTGGTCAATTGCTCTTCAATCTACCAACAATGTTGACTCACTCTCAATAAAACAGCGTACTCATTTGGTAGGAAAACAAATCTTGGGTTTTTACTCCCTGGCATCACTTTTTGTGAATTCAGTCGAGCTGGTAAATAACCAGTAGACCAGGTCAAAGGAGAACTAATGCCAAAGTTGGGAAAGGAAATACAGGTACTGCTGAGAATCCATCTTTTATCATTATTTTCCCTTTTGGTTACATATCATTCATATATTAAATAACTATTTCATATCTCTTTCATTTTACACAATTTTCCAACACTAAATAAGTAAACATTTGCGTAGATTAAAACATATAGAATGTTTTCTATTAGCTTCCTCCTGACTTTTTACAGCTTATGTCAATTAAAGGTAACTCATGAGGGGCAGATACAAAGAATAGGTCATTGCATTTGTAGCAAAATGTACTAGAAACTGATCACACATACATATGATTAACTCCCCTTTTCCACTTAAGCTAGGACAAATGAAGTAGTTCTACAGGTCCCCTCAACCCATCATCCTTAAATTACAATGAAGGTAATGTTATAGACATTAATAAAGACCATTGGGCTGTACGGGGTTTGAGCTCCCTGCTTCCGAGAGTCTACCATCAAAATTTGAATCTGTGATTATGTTCCTTTCACAGACCGATCAGTACTCCTAGGCTATTGCTTCCGGGCCCGTTTTCAATTCGCAATAACTATAAACATACAATACTTATTCTTTTAAAGATTCAAGAACTTGTGGTCTTCTCTCATATCCCCACCAAGTATCTTAAAGCAAGTCATGAAAATTTCATCCCTATTTTTAGGTATGTTCATGTTCTCGCAAATTTGAACAAATCCTATTTTTTTCAAGTATTACAAGGTTCCACCAGCTTCATCTCTTTCTCCTTAAACGCTTATCTGTGATGATTAATTTTCAATGCACACTTTTAAAAATTTCATCGTACATTTTAAAGATCTCAATTTTCTCATGGGAATTCCCCTTATTTAGTATATCCTTCTTTTCCTTATTTTCTTTTGGCACCGCCAACAATATTACCTCTAAATAAGATTTATAATAGTAAGTAACATTTCATAGCTTTGAATGACTTTTCCATATTCGCTTTGAGCTATAGTCAAATACGTTCTGCTAATGTTATAGGAATACTGAATTTCAAGGTCATGCTCAACAAAAGGTTTACTGTGGAATGGAGCGATAAAATCAGCAGTGTGCCTTAGAATATCATCAAATACCCAATAAAGGATTTAACTTTAGAGTTAAATGAGTTGCGTTTTTTTTTTTTAATTTCCTTACAAATTAACATCCTACGTCTTTTCGACTTTTCATTTGATTAGTAACACCATTCTTAAAGTAAACGTCGAACCAAAGATCCTCGTTTTCAGTCAAATGCTGATTTCTGCAGCTGTTCTTTAAAATTCCCCTTTGATGCTATTCTTAGGAGAGGAGTTGAGTTTTGCGCATCGCATCACACGTTTGTGAAAAGATAAATTTCTCTAGATATACTAGTTTTGATGAATTTCCCATGTACCTTCTTTGGAGTTGACATAATTTTATACATACGCTACCGTCTTTAGTATAATAGTTTCATTGACTATCGGTGCTCTTTTTTATGAGCTTTTATTGCGTTGTAAGATTATACACACTTACAAAGACAAGGAATAGATGAATCTTATATTAGGACACGAAGATATCTACAAAAAGTACAGCTATCCTAAAACTACATAAAGATAGTGAGAACATTCCGATTGAGAAAGGCGTTAGACAGGGAGACCCCATCTCTCCTAAATTATTAACAGGATGTCTACAAGAAGTTTTTAAAAATTTTGATTGAGAAAATGTAGAAATTAATATTAATGGGGAATACCTTAACAACTTAAGATTTGCAGATGACAGTTGTGTTTAGTGAATTAAATCTTGGGAGGAATTGCAAAAGATGATAGATTTGAATAGAAAAAGCAGAAATGTAGCAATGAAAACTAATATGAGTAAAACTAAGATAATGTTCAATGAAAATGAAAAAACAACAAATAGGGGTTATGGACCAACATCTAGAGATTATTAATTAATATACGTACTTAGGACAGACAATAAGCGTTTCCCCATGTCACGAGACCGAAATTAGAAGAGGGATAAGCATGGGATGGAGAACTTTTGGTGAACAAAATGATTTTATAGAAAGTAAAATGACACTATCTAAAAAGAAAAGTATTTAATTAGATGGTCCTACCCGTTTTAACTTCTTCTTCTTTGTCTGCATCCTTTCCCACTTTTATGTAGGGTCGATGTTTCTGGCCAGCTTATCAGTCAGAAACTTGGAGCCTTACTAAAGCCTTAGAACATAAGCTAGTTACAATTCAATGAGCTATGGAAAGAATAATGATGGGAATAACAGAAAAAGGGCAACATGGATACGAGAGCAAACTAAAGTGAAGGATATTCTAAGTCTTAGAATATCCTTTACTTTAGAATCTAAGAGCATGTAAGAAAAATAAATGGATATAGGCAGATCATATAATGAGAATAACAGATACTAGATGGACATTAAGAATAAGAGAATGGGAACCTATGAATTGCAAAGGAAGTAGGGGAAAAAAGAGAAGACGATAAATTGACGAACTAAGAAAGTTTGTGGGTGTGGACTGGCATAGAAAGACCATAAATAAACGCAATTGGAAGGACAGGTCTGAGGACTTTGTTCTGCAGTGGATTAGTAACGGCTGAATATATATATATATATATATATATATACATATATATATATATATATATATATATATATATATATATATATATATATATATATATATATATATATATATATATATATATATACATATATATATATACTGTAAATAGTAGCTCCTCTGCTTATTTGCTTACGTAACAAAGCTTGATGTATTAAAAGATTCCATATAGCCCACCCTTGAATGTTTTCAAAATATCCTTCAGCTAATAGCAATTCCATATAATTTATTGCCAAAACACTTTCCTTTATTCTTTACATTTTATGCCAGAATTACTTAACAAATGCCATCAAGTCTAAAAATGTGGCCTGGCAAGAAATTACCATAATAATGTAGCACCTTGTCAATATAAACATAAACAATAATTTTAACTAAAAACTCTTTAACACCTCTATCCTAGTATGAATATAAACAATTATAACGTCGCCGAAAAATATATATTCATAGGAAGAGCAGTTTACCATTGTTGAAAGATCTTATTAAACAAAATAAACACATCACTGTATTGAATGGCAGTGATATCTAATTAGTTATACCAACTTTATTCTAGGTTTCTTTTCTATTTGTAAAGCTCTCTCTTTATGCTTTTACCCTTTTCTATATCTTACATCTTCACTAACTCTTTTAGCAATTACTTATCTATATAAATCCTGAAAAACAATCTATACATTATATTCTCTTCACACATATCTAAACTTTATTAAAAGGTGGAGTTAATATTTTCATTTATGTGAAATCCTTCACCAGTTTAGGTAATTTTTCCTTACTGTTATTCATTACTGATGCAACATTTATAATTATAAGCCAGTTTATCCTGGACTCATATCTTTAATAGTAGTAACTTACATCTAAATTTTTTGTTTTCAATGTATGATACATGTATCTACTACATATATTGTAAACCTGCGCAAAGTGTATTTACCATAGTTTTGCATAAGCAGACTTAATAATGCTTTCTTTCATAAGTAGCTAGGGTACGGTTAACATGGTTACACAGAGGCCCAATTCTTTCCTTGTCACAAACCTCAGGACAATGTAGTTTCCTATCAAAATCATAACAATAATAATAACATATCACTATTCTTCATGTAATCCTGTAACCAGACACACAAACAGAACCAGAAAGTAAAATCTCTAGAAGCCATGAATGTGAAGAAAAAAAAATTCATGGATATAATCTGCACTACGTATCTATCGTTCGTATGTCTTCATAAAGTCCGAGTCTACAAAAATTGACGTTTCAAAAGAAACCACCATCTACACAGCCTTTTTCAAGACCCTCCACGTTGCAACTTTAACATTGGCCTCATAAGTTTTGCAAGATTCATACTTGCAACTTACAGATTTTTCTTTTATTCTCAAACTTCTCACGAGTTTCTTATTATACAATAGTTGTGCAAGTTTATGACTACATGTGCACAATCACAATCGCATACACATACACACACACACACACACACACATATATATATATACATATATATATATATATATATATATATATATATATATACATATATACATTATATATATATATGTGTGTGTGCACGTGCGTGCATGTCCATCATAAATAAATAAGAGCGTGTACTAAATATACACACTGTGGATTCATTACAGTTCTTTCCATACGGTAGCAACAGTGAACACGACTGGAAAGAAAGAGAGTTTACTAAACGCGATTAGACCCGTTTTCAAAGATCGCTTAAGGTTGCCTTTGTTTTGCTCCCTTGCAGAGCAAGGGAGGTTTTGGGGAGTCCACCTACTCTCCTTGTCTGTCTGGCTCACCTCACCTCCTCCCTCTCATGCTCCTTTCACTCACGCCTACACCGCCCGCCCTGTAATCCCTTTAAAGATATCCTACGAGCCTCCCTCCCTAGATGTTTCCATTTACCCCCCCCCCCTCATCCCCAGTCCCCACTCTCTCACACGCCCTCTTCCACCACCTACGCCAACTCTCCCTCTTTTTCCCTCCACGCCCACGATTTCATCCGCCCACACTCACCGATGTGTGTGCGTGTGTGCAGGCAAGTTGGTATACTCTTTTCGCTCTTTCTCTCGCCCACCAACTTTCTCCCAGGCAATCCCTCTTTCTCTCTATTGCCCTTGCTCTCTTTCTCTGTCTATGTCTCTCGCTTCCCGTAATATCAC
>NC_090730.1:149530369-149532869 GCF_036898095.1 Palaemon carinicauda | reverse complement strand
GAGGAGGAGGAGACTGAGGCGTGGAGGCTGTCTAATAAAGGAAGAAATCGATGAGAAAGAATAAGGTGTTCAGAGGAGATAGGAAATGTTTCGTTCGGCTTAACATTGCCTATAGCTTTTACTACTCATATATTCCATCATAGGTGTTTATGTAGCAGGACGGATATTTAATTTTCAAGCCCGTTGCTATTTCGAATTAGTCTTTCCCAAATATTTTTTACAGCACAAACTACACGTAAAAAATAGGGTATCCAGCCCTAAAAATAATGTTTGGCATTTTCGACACAAGTTCTTCCAAACAGACAGATTCTCGACTGATTGCTACATTTCCAGGGTATTTCAGTCTATCGCTTTTTGAAAAGCGGTGTCATCGTTTTGTTGGAGCAATAGCCTCATCTCTACTCCCTTTCACCCTTTTGGATCCGCTGAACACTACAAACTTTTCAAAATCCGAATAAAGGGAGCGAGATCATGTTTACCTTTCCGTGTAGGACTCGGAACAGTGTCCATGTCAGCACACACTGCACTTTGCTACGTAGGAAGACTAGTAATGATATGATTAGCAAATCGAACACTGAGATGGCATAGAGGATAAGGTTGAATTGGCCATAGAAATACACAAAAGCCTCATAACTGGTATAAGTTACCACCAGTAGAATACACACACACATTACATATGCGTATATGATTATATATACACAAATAAGATTACATATATGTGTATATACTGTATTCTTACACACATTTTATATACATATGTACAGTTAGAATCAAAAGAACGCCGACACTCCGGGGAATTATTTCGTCAGATGTCTCTAGTGTTCCCATGACAAAACAGACAAGGTGTTGCTCTTCTTACTACTACGAAATGGGCGGATTCTTCTCCAACCTTAGCGAACCAAAGACAGTAAAGGGTTGTCTTTGTTAGCAAAAGCATACAAAACTTACAAATCGAGTTGCCATATTTCAATTCTTTATTATCATTTGACGTCTGAAATATCAACTGTAAATACAAAACACACACACATAATGTATATATATATATATATATATATATATATATATATATATATATATATATATATATGTGTGTGTGTGTGTGTGTGTGTGTAATACCAATTTTCGTGCCAGCTTCTCGGACGAGGGTTCGATTCCCCGGCCAACCAGAAGCTATTATCTCTTGGGTTGATTCCTCCTTGGTTCTCTGATCCCGAGGTATAGAGAGAATCCAGATATTAAGGGAGTATAAGATAAGGCTTATATGAATATGAAAAACACGTCTAAATGTGCAAAATTTATCATTATATATATATATATATATATGTGTGTGTGCATGTGTGTGTATGTACTGTATGTGTGCGCGTATGTGTGTGTGCGCGTATGTGTGTGTGCCTAGAAATCCCAAAAGCTACCACGCGATGAGCATAAAATAATCAAATATTATAGCCACGAAAGGAAAAATGAAAACACAAACTCAGTTCTCCTTTTGTGACTATAATAAATAAATAAATAAATAAATAGATATATATATATATATATATATATATATATATATATATATATATATATATATATATATATATATACATATATATATAGGCTATATATGTCTATATATATATATATATATATATATATATATATATATATATATATATATATATAATTTGATAATTTGAAGAAAATAGTAAACAACTTAAGAGCTAAGAATCAGTGGTCTTTATAAAAAACGAAGGAAAAATAGCATTTGGGTCTACACCTCCTTAAGCATCAACATCCATGAAGAGTGTCTTAATTCCATAGGACAACAGGAATGAGGAAGACCTAGTTTCTCAATACTCTACTTACTGTCTGTTATGGTCAGCTATATCAAAACGTAATTATACGAAATCCCCTTTAATGTTTTATTCCCCCATGAATTAATTTATCATAGAAATTAGCAGCATAGTAACAGGTAAGAAAATAATACCCAGCAAACACACACACACACACACACACACACATATATATATATATATATATATATATATATATATATATATATATATATATATATATATATATATATATACATATATATATATATATATATATATATATATATATATATATATATATATATATATACACACATACACATACACATGTGCGCGAGTGTGAAGGTACCCCGTTCCTACTCTTCCCGTAAGCTAACTTTCGTTTTGACGTCCCGATTGCGTATCAATCTTTTAGGGGTCCTGATGAAAGGCAACAAACTCTTTCCTCGGAGTATTCGTTTGGCCAGTTTCTCTCCTCCTGCCGTTGCGCTTCTTGGCCGAATTTCTTTTGACAAGCATCTTGAAGTCGTTTCGTAACGACGGAACCCAATTGAACCATTGATGACAGACAGATGATGATGAGTCTGACACAAAATGACGACCGAAGCTGGAGCCCGAAGTTCAAATCCGGGGTGCAGTAAACCAAAAATCTACGATCCCAAACTCGTTCCTTCGCCGGTCCT
>NC_090730.1:149505971-149515971 GCF_036898095.1 Palaemon carinicauda | reverse complement strand
GTAACTTGTTTGACATATCATGACTCGTCCTTAAAGAATTATGTATATAAAAAAGTAAGGTGTTGGTATCTAAAAAACATCACCTCGTCCACATCAGGATTGCCAACATGTCGCCAACAAATCCGTTCCAACAATGTCTGCTACGATGTTCCTCGACAACTTTAACAACTTGCTACCCAACTTGACAGTCTTAATGTTCCCACCGTGTTTTCCCACTGGTGTGGACGTAGCCTTAAGGCCAGTTTACAACACTACGCTTCATGACGTGCCTCACCAGTCACCTCAGCTGTCATCAGGCCGCACACCTTGGTAATGCATCTTGCTGCACTGCCAGTCTGCCAGTTTTGACTCGACACTACATTGTGTGCTGAGACCGGCAGCAGTATCAGCGTTTCACAGACATGTTCTGTCTATATTCCTTTACAAATACAAGATCCAAATATGTCAACACCAGACTTGATTTTTTTTTTCTGAGAATTCAGCATCATTATCAAAATTATTATATTCTGAACAAATTAGGTATGGTGATTCTCAGAATATGGCAATAATTGTTCGCTCGTGTAAATGGGAGCCTCAGTCCAAAATTGATATAAAGAGACAATTTTTATGATTAATTTTACCTCAGTCCACTTTTCACTCATTAAATGCATAGTGTATTTTATATAAAATCTCTCTCTCTCTCTCTCTCTCTCTCTCTCTCTTCTCTCCTCTCTCTCTCTCTCTCTCTCTCTCTCTCTCTCTCTCTCTCTTTCTTTCAAACTGCTTCCTAATTCCTTTAGTATCGCTCAATCACATTTCACTCGACGTAAAAGTTATTAATGTCTGTTTTATATTATTATTTAAATTTTCCTTGTGAATGACTTATATTGATAATCAAAATGACCCCGATATCTATTGAATTGATTTCTATTTCATTTTGAAAATCTGGTTTTCTTGATTGATATATAGTTTTTTTTTTTTATCTTTCATCCTAACTTCCCAATCATTCTAATCCTGCTTTTAAGATTTCCTTTTTTTTTTTCATTCTTATATACCAAAATTATACATTTTTCATACAGTAGAATGGTACTAAGGCGTAGTTTTATTTATAACTGTAAAGGTTATGTTTGCATATTTTTAAGTATTTTTTTATGAAAGGTTATATTTACTAGGTACTTTTATTTCTAGCGCTAATATTTTTTGGTGAGTTACGTAATTTATGATATTAATGAATCAAACTGTCAACATCCCATTCTTATCTCTCAAATTTGTACTTATTAAGTCAGAACACTAAATTTTGTTCTTTGATAGCAGTGTTCAGTTTTCTCATAATAACAGCAGATTTACTAAATGTAATGATTGATGTATTATCTAATTATTATTATTATTATTATTATTATTATTATTATTATTATTATTATTATTATTATTATTATTATTATTGTAATCTGATATTATTTGAAAACAACCAGAAAGGTCATACCATACTTTGAATAAATAAATAGATTGAATTTTGAACATTAGCCCACAAGAAACTGGTGACGGAAATAAGTGTAGAAAATAATGTAAACAGTACACAGAGCTTAAGGGCATCAACTTTTATGACAATATCAGTAGGTTATTTCCTAGTAGTAGGAGAGACCTTTGACACAGAGCAATATAATCCTGTAACATCTCGACAGAATACTGATGCAAAACATCCACTATATAAGCAATTCGTGCTTACTGATGAGGTCCTCATATAATGGGGTGATATTGAAAGTTACCTTATAAACATAAAACTAATAGAAGCTGGGGAAAAAAAGGAAATTTTCATTCATTTGGCAAAATCATGATTAGCAATGTTGGGAATAAAGAAAACCAACATCGAATAAATTTGTTTAGGATAATAATATGGCCGGATACTGCTGTTATTACTTATGAAGAATAAAATACCAACGACGGGTAGCACAAAATATACTGATGCTGTGGATGTGTTACTTGTCTTTAACCTTACCACATTGTTGGAGGCTACCAATGTTTTCCCCTCGACCTCCCCTAGCTATTAATATTCTTTACCTCACTTGGCTGACACTAGCTTTGTAACTTGTTTGACATGTCGTGACTCGTCCTTAAAGAAATAAATTTATAAAAAAGGCGAGATGTTTACTCCGAGCATCACACGAAATCCAACATCCTAAGCCTCTGTAATTTATTCCACTAAGTTGAGTTTCATGACGGGCAGTTTTCTTTTTCACAAGCGTCTCTCCCATGTCTCCAACACCCGGCACACAACCAATCCCTTTTTCAGCTTGCCAGATTCCTTTCCCTCCATCCTAAATGGTTTTGCCTCCCTCAATTCCCTGAGCTTCATTAACCCTTTCTTCCTCTCATCGTTTTTCCATGCCTTCGGTGTATTGCGTTTTCTTGTGACTGAAACTGTCGTTGTTTTTTCTTGTATCTTGTCTGACTTGCTTCAATTTGCGACCTCAGCCCTCCCACCCAGACCATGTTCCCAACATGCTTAGGCCCTCGCAGAAAAAAAACGAATCTCCTTGATAAGCTCTTCCCTCTTCAACCATTGCGGCTCCTGCAGCAGCCAATTTATTTTCTTCCAGTTCCTTTACCCAACCCTCAACAAAGCAAGATGCCTCTCGACATCTTTCCCAACTGCTATTATTCTCCAAAATTTCTTGCAAATAAATGCCTGTTTCACCTTTCTTTGGAAACTAAATAAGATTGCGAAAATTTTCTGTCAACCTTCCGATTAAGACTAATTTATGTTATACATGAAAAGAAAGAGTAGCCTTCGAGGTATATTATCCATACACGCACGCGCACACACACACATATGTAATGTATACATTAATAAACCCACGACCCAAGGGGTCATTGGCGAATTAGGAGTGTAACAACAGCCATAACAGGATGTGAAACTAGATCATGCTAAGCAATGCTTGGAAAGCATTGCATGAGTAAACATTTATGTATGTCTTGTAAACATGTCACAACGCCTCCCGTGGGAAGCAGTTGACCTATTGAGCCCTACCGGAATCACCTGACTTCCGGCCATAAGGCTACGTGATCATTTCACTTTGTGTTTATGTAAAACGCTGAGATAGCTAGTGTTACGTTATCGACGCGAGCTTATTGTAAATCAGTTCTATTCATCTTTTCATACTGAGTGGTCATCCGACCAAACCATCCATTACTCCAGTGATGGAGCTATCAATAAATTGTTGAAAGTTAACCTAAAACTTTGGACTTATTAAAAGAAGAAACCTACAAGTCTAATATTTCTATATCACATTGAAAAGACATGAGGATGGAACCACAATGTGTACGTACAACATTCGTATACTAACACACACACACACACAAATATATATATATATATATATATACACATAATGTGTGTGTATGTATGTATGTATGTATGTATGTATTAAAAAGTATCCTATCCATTTCAATTTATTTTAATGATATAAGGAAAAGCGAGAATATCTGGGAGTCAAGTCTCAGTTATTGTTATGTATTGGTACCACAACAATTATGCAACATGATTATCTTTTGAGACGTACTTATCTCCTTATTATTCTATTCCTACACACTTTAGAATTTGCATAATTATCACACCAATTCTTTTCTTGTAAAACTAAGACATGATTTTAATGGATTAAGAAAATTACATGATGAGTTTATGCTACTAAAGTCAACGAATTACTGGTGAATTAAGATCTGAGAAAGAAGTTTGGGAGATTTGTTACAAAAGGAATAATATTGAAAAATATCTTTATACTTATAAGTATATCACCTGATCTATTTAGTGAATAAAAATTGTACAATTATGCATTTTTCAATGACTACCCTGCGGAACAATTTTTGACGTTATAGATAACTATCCTCTTTTATGTTTTGGTTCGTAATTATTTTTTCACTACGAAATAGTAAACAAAATATAGTGCATGGGTGGGAGCAGTGATTTATACTTACCAATATATATGCATATATATATATATATATATATATATATATATATATATATATATATATATATATATATATAAAATATCAATATATTTATATGCATAAAGAGTGGTAATAAAAAAAATACAGCTTCCATTTTCTCAGTATGTCATGAAGGGTGAAGTTGTTACTGCCCATCCTTTTTTCTTATTCTTCTAGACATTAATGTTTATAATCTTGCCTTTTACAGAAGTGGGGTGGATCGGTGAGTGCTACACCTAGAATGATCCACGGGCCTAACAAACGTGAGTATTGAACATTCATATTCCCTAAAGTTTCTTAATAATAACCTGACGAACCAACTAAAATAAAAGTTTATATATGTATGTATATATTTATGTATATAATTATTTATTTATGTCCATATTATTTTCACCAACCTATCATCTTATACATTTTTCTGATGATAGAACGATCCTAAAAACTTTGATCGATGCATTTTATTTCTTTAACCATTTACCGTTGCTACGTATTATTTACCCTTTTATTATTTGTACCACTAATACTAAATTTGGATAAATAAGATTTATCTTTGTAGTTCCCGCCTTTGTTCTTTCTTTTTCTTTCAACGTCCACACTTCACTTCCTTACAGGAGAGTCAGTTCAATAATACTTTCATGCAATCCAACTTAGGCTTCCATAGATACTTTAAGTTTCCTACCAATCTTTTACACATTTCCCACTGCCTTTCTTACTTTATGTTATCTGTGACTTACCTCTTCTCTCATCTTACCATCATCCGACGTATTCCCTCCCAAATATTTATAAAAATCTAATGCTTCAGTTCCCTCGTCCTTACTAATGTTTACTGTTCTCTCTTCTTAGTTCCCATTTACCCTCATAACATTGTTTTTGCTCACGTTGACTGCCAATATTCTCTTCCGGCATAGCCTTTCGAATTCATTCACAGATCTCTTCAGAATCTCGATGATATCCCCAGAACATGTATTTTCTGTCGGCATTAGCCAATCCAAACTCCATAAATGAGCCAACTAATCTCATTTATGTGTACTGCAATTTTCAAGAATTCTCGATCACTCTATTCATGAATATCAAACACCTATGGTGATCTGTTTTAACAACAAACCAGCCATTGTCACTCCCACAGCCTCTAGCTCAGACTTTGCTTTCAACTCACTAACACTTAGCTGCTTCCAGCGATTTATCTTCGATACTATATTGCTTTTATATCAATTCTATCAGAAGCTTTCTTTAATTCCTTATAAGCCACATGAAACCTTTTCCCTTTACTTTTCAATCTTTTTCACGACACTGTCTCCTAACAAATAATTGGTCCATATGCATTTTTCCATGTCTAAACTCACACTGTTCTTCCCATATGTTTGTGGGTTTTTTTCTGAGGCCACCCATTATAGGGGAAAGAATGCCTATATCCACAATTAATCAAGTAAACCTACCTCTGTAGAACAAACACATAAATAATGTTTATAAGATAAAAATGAACTATTTCTTAAATAATCAATAAAAAAGACGTAAAAATCTAGAGTTGAAGATAATTCCAAAGCATGGTTGCAGGAGAGAAACAGTGACCGAACCATGCATTCCAAAGATTATTAATCTCCATTTCTTCCAGACTACCTAAATTGCAAACCCAGCAAAAAAAAAAAAAAAAAAAAAAAAAGTTGTGGAAACCCTAACAAACGGCAGCTCATTAATGGTGCGTCTTCTTCCGCAAGTCTCAAAGAAGACGGGGAAAAGAATTAGAAACTTCTCTGATTGATTCGATACCTTATATTGAATGGCAAAAAAAGACTGGATGAGTTTTAATTGGATTGCGGGTCTTAAATTGAACGAATAATTGACTGGTGTTCTATCCAGCAACAGTACTATGGATCAAATATTTCAGTTAACTAATGATAATTATTAAAGTATTGTAATGCCACATTTCAAAAGAAAACAATTTCATTGCATTAAAAGGTTTTGTAGGAGAAAGTAGGGTGATAGTAGATATATATATATATATATATATATATATATATATATATATATATATATATATATATATATATATATATATATATATATATGATTGGGTGTCTGTTTCTTTACATAGATATGCTACATAACATTAAAGAGAAACTACAGAAAGTTAATGTAGACAAGTCGTGTATCTCCTCTGTTTCGCTGAACTGTTTCTTTTCTTCGGTTATATAATTCATCGAGTTTACTCGGTTATTATTATTATTATTATTATTATTGTTGTTGTTGTTGTTGTTGTTGTTAATAGCAATAGCAGAGAGGTTGCTCGGATGGAGAAATTATCTCACAAATCGACCCCTTTGTTAAAAAAAATCAAAATGTTGAATTTAAGTGAAGAAAATCGTTGTGTTATAAGATTCCTTGTTCCACCAGGTTCATCCTGCTACGTTTTTTACTAGGTTAAGGTTTTATTATTATCCCACCCTTCAATGTAGTTTATTCCTTAAAAGTTGTGTATAGCATTTATATAGAGTTATGAAGGCAATTGGATATGGCAAATTTTCATTGACTTGTGAACACATGGATTTAAGGGCACTTTATTCGAAACTAAATTAGAGTAATATTGTAAATATTGCAGTGACTGCATCAGTGAGATGGCTTTTTAAACGCAGCAAAATCCAAGCTTCATTTTGTCTGAACTCCTTCAACATTTGATATATTAATCAAAACCACGTTAATCAGTATAGGAAATATGGTTTCTAGTAAAGTCAATAGGTCTGGTTAAATCTAAATCCTTCAGGAGTGAGACCAAGTGAGATTTATTTTGAGGGGAGAATATGTTGATGAAAAAGTAAGTGGCACATGGACGGCTTTCTTCTGTTCCATTTAACCAAATCCCCTTAAGAAATCTTCTCAAAGGTTTCATAGTAACACCAAGGCGAACAGTGATAGCAGTAGCACCGATAGCAAGTGTAAAATAACTGTGGAGCCGTCGCAGTCAGGACTCGATAAAAGGGGTCCCGGCCGCAACAGTATACTTTATTTAATGAGCTCGGATCTCAGCGACTAAAAATGGAAGCTGCTACTACATTTTCAGCAAAGAGACGTTGCAACGCCATGGTGATGTAACTGCCGTCAACTTTATATGGTAACAGGATTATATCTATGTCCCACTCGACGGTTTCCAAGTGACGATACTAATGATGTTTTGTTTCGCCTTTATTATCTGTCGGTTGTTAAGAGACAAACAAAGCTTGCGAGTATTTATTATTATTATTATTATTATTATTATTATTATTATTATTATTATTGTTGTTGTTGTTGTTGTTGTTGTTGTTGTTGTTGTTGTTGTTGTCGTTGTTGTTGTTGTTGTTGTTATTATTATTGTTATTATCTATGATGCAACCTTAGTTGAAAAAACAAGACCATATAAGCCCGAGGGCTCTAACTGAAACGAAATGGCCCAATGAGGAAAGACAACAAGGAAATAAATAAACTACAAGAGAAGTAATGAACAATTAAAATAAAATATTCCAACAGCAGTAACAACATTAAAATAGATGTTTCATATATAAGCTATAAAAACTTAAAAAAAAAAAATGAAGAGAAACAAGACAGAATAGTGTGCCTGAGTGTATCCTCAAGCAAGAGAACACATGAGTTGTCCCTTTCGATGGATGAGAATCCAATATTCAAGTTATTTTCTTGATGAGATGAAAATAGATTTCTTCTATTTTAAGGCTGAGTATTTTAAGCACGTTTTTTTATTTGTTATTTTTGTGCAATTATGAACTTCAAAGTTGGCAAAGAACATGATATGCACGGGAACTATAACTGGCTAAGGATGGTTTAACTGCAATATGAAAACAATATACTCAACAAAAATCTCACCAAAGGGTTGTGTTTACGTAATATTCTTACTGCATCGTGAATACTGCAATATCCTGTAGATAGGGCTAGGAATGAAATTACGAAATGTTTCTCATACTCATTGCAGGTGTTTGGATAGCCAGGCGCACAGTAATTTTTAACATTCTCTCTCTCTCTCTCTCTCTCTCTCTCTCTCTCTCTCTCTCTCTCTCTCTCTCTCTCTCTCTCTCTCTCTCTCTCTCGATGATCTGGTTATCAAAAAATTCATTGTCCCTGCCCTTTCTATTCAATGATGTCTATCATAAATCTGCAGATTATAGGTTAAGGTCTCGTTTCACAATCAGCGGATAAAATCCTTTAAACGATTGAACCCATTGTGTTGATTTCATCTCAATTTTGTTTAAATGCATATTGAATGCAAAGGCTTTGGCAACGTATGTAGGTCGATAGATCACTGGAATCTGGTCTCCACTGGTTCCTGGAGATTGATTACCCAATTTTTTCATGTAAACACGGGGGTCACAGACACTCTGGTCACTTGTGGTGTTTATGAGTCTCAAAGTAAACAAAATTCAGCAGTGGAAAATGTTTGTTTATAGACATAAGAAGAATAACAAGACGGTTAATTTAACGATCCTATCTCGTAAATAAAAGAAACTTGTTGAAACTAACAACGAACTATGACGTATTGATGCAAAGGGCAATGTGGAGAGTACTGAGAACGGGTAAAATAAACGGAGGAAAGCTTAATATCATCTGAATAGTAAAGTCTTTATTGAAGAAACGATTCAGACCTCAATTTAGCCTTTTTATAATAAAACAAAGTAGATTAAAGCTTGAATACCATTCCTGGATTTTACAAATTCAATACCCCCATCTAAATTAAATACCAGAGCCTGCATCTAAACGCCTCTTGGTGAAAATCACCTATCCTTATTTAGCAGTTGTAATTAGTAAAACTACGAACGCCTCCAGTTATTACAGACTGTTGGAGTCCTCAGATTACTGCTGTGACATGTACTGTACAATGCTCGTTTTAAACCGCTACAGAATTCAACACTTATAGTTTCACATGCAATTCTTTTTTCAACATGCATAATCAATGGACTTCCTCTACTCGAAACTACAACCTAAAGAAAATAGTATTGACATTTTGAAGATGTACAGGAAAAAAGGCCGTTAATATAAGATGCTATCCAAAACGTGTTTCAGAAATATATTAGAAAAATTTACAAGTACCTGGATCTGGATTTCACGATAGTGCTCAAGCTTTCTTTAGATCCATTTGTATTACGAGACTCAAGTGGACACCAGACATCACTGTCCTTTATCGGGTCACTCCATCCCATTATGAAGGTTGCCAATAATACCTTTCGGGATCCTTTCAACCCATTAATTAACTGTCAGTTTCCTCACTGGTCCCGAATATGCTCATTGGAATTAAACGCTTGGCATGCTTTCACTCTCCGGGATGTCCGTTTGCTTTGCTGGGGTATTTATTAAGAACTCTCTCTCTCTCTCTCCTCTCTCTCTCTCTCTCTCTCTCTCTCTCTCTCTCTCTCTCTCTCTCTCTCTCTCTCATGTATGTGCACTTTTTTAACTCTCTCTCTCTCTCTCTCTCTCTCTCTCTCTCTCTCTCTCTCTCTCTCTCTCTCTCTCTCTCTCTCTCTCTCTCTCTCTCTCTCTCTCATGTATGTGCACTTTTTAACTCTCTCTCTCTCTCTCTCTCTCTCTCTCTCTCTCTCTCTCTCTCTCTCTCTCTCTCTCTTATATGACTTTCATGTATGTGCACTTTTAAACTAAGTCTCTCTCTCTCTCTCTCTCTCTCTCTCTCTCTCTCTCTCTCTCTCTCTCTCTTATATGACTTTCATGTATGTGCACTTTTAAACTAAGTCCCTCTCTCTCTCTCTCTCTCTCTCTCTCTCTCTCTCTCTCTCTCTCTCTCTCTCTCTCTCTCTCTCTCTCTCTCTCTCTCTCATATGACTTTCATGTATGTGCACTTTTTAACTAACTCTCTCTCTCTCTCTCTCTCTCTCTCTCTCTCTCTCCTCTCTCTCTCTCTCTCTCTCTCTCTCTCTCGTATATGACTTTCATGTATGTGCACTTTTTAACTAGATAACTCTCTCTCTCTCTCTCTCTCTCTCTCTCTCTCTCTCTCTCTCTCTCTCTCTCTCTCTCTCTCTCTCTCTCTCTGTTGAGTGTTTTT
>NC_090730.1:149465971-149495971 GCF_036898095.1 Palaemon carinicauda | reverse complement strand
TCTTTCCTCCTGGTCTCGCATTTCCATTTCATGGTTATGCCAGGCTTACCGAGGAAGCTCTGGTTCGGCTGGATAAGGTCCCCAAAGAGACTGTCATTTTCCCAAAGGAACAAGCCCAATCTGTTTGGGCTAGGTTTCTGAATGATATTGGTTGCACCAATACCATGTTGACGCCTCATAAAAGTTCGTTCACAATGTTCTTAATGGACAAGAATACCGTGACTCCATGCGTCAATAAGGTTGCAGAACTGGCTTTTCAATATGCTATGGAGGAGAAGCCCTTGCCTCCCATCCGAGAGGTAGACCCGATCTCCCTCCTTCTTCCTTCAGGTAATGAGTGTTGGGACAATGTCCATACCACCTTTACTTCTGGCAAGCTAACAGCCGACTGTGCGTCGGTAATGTTTAGCGAACGGCTTCCCCGTCTCCCGGAATCCCTTATTAAACAGGAGTATGATTCCCGCCTACGTGTTGGTCGAACTTTGAACTTGGCCACGTCTACGGAGTCGATAGCCTTAACTTATGATACTGAGAGTATCTTTAAGTCTCTCAATAAGGCTACTTTGCAGTCGTTATATTTCGATCTATATGACTTTGCTATTGCCAAACGTAGGTGCCGCAAACACGTCCTGGCTGAGGCGACTATTAGGCACGAGCCTAATAAACTTATCCGGTCCTCTTGCTGGGGTTCAAATCTTTTCCCTGAGGATCTTGTGGAGGAAGTCTTGGCAGAGGCTACTAGGGTTAATCAGAGCCTTAAAACCCGTTGGGGTTTGACTCCTAAGCGGAAATATGATCCCGCAAATTACCAAGCCCGGGGTAGGAAGAAGCTCCGCCCGTATACCTCCACCCAGTTCCGGCAACAGCAGAGTAGTTCGTCTGTTTTCCGTCAGCCTCTTCCTCCATCTCCTGCTGCTCCTGCACAGCCTTCCACCTCTCGGGCTCCTTCATCGGACGACTATGTCACCGTTCTGCTTCCTAAGAGCCAGCTTCCCGGTGCCTCCACCACCTCTCCAGCCTTTAACCAGTCTTATGAGGCTCAAGGCTCTTCCCAGAGTTATAACAGAGGTAGAGGCTACCATCGTGGTTCAAACCAGAACAGAGGTAGAGGTAGATTCTTTCGCAAGGGAAAGAACTTCCGAGGCGGACGTGGAGGCAACTCCTCAAACCAATACTGAGGTGCAGCGGGTAGGGGGGAGGCTTTATGCCTTCCGCAACAAATGGAGGTTCAGTCCCTGGGCTTTCAGTATCATCTCCAAGGGACTGGGGTGGAGTTGGATTCAAGGACCTCCACCTCCGAACAGATTTCATCAACATTCCACTCCGGACCTAGTCGAATTTGTCCAGGACCTGTTACAAAAGAACGCCATACAAGAAACGAAACACCTGAAGTTTCAGGGTCGGCTGTTCAGTGTCCCGAAGAAGGATTCGGACAAGAGAAGAGTGATTCTAGACCTATCCCTTCTCAACTTGTCCATTCAATGCGACAAGTTTCGAATGCTTACCGTCTCGCAGGTGCGGACCTTACTTCCCCGTGGGGCCGTCACCACCTCTATCGATCTTACAGACGCCTATTATCACGTCCCGATAGCGAGACACTTCCGTCCGTATCTAGGCTTCCGCCTAGGGGACAAAAATTACTCCTTCAAGGTGATGCCCTTTGGGCTCAACATCGCCCCAAGGATCTTCACAAAGTTAGCAGAAGTTGCTGTTCAGGAACTCAGAAATCAAGGGATTCAAGTAGTAGCCTATCTGGACGACTGGCTCATTTGGTCAGACACCTCCCAAAATTGCCTAAAAGCCACTCACAGAGTCATCCAATACCTTCAATCTCTAGGCTTCCAGATCAACTTCAAGAAGTCCCGTCTTCTTCCGAAATCAAAGTTCCAATGGCTCGGCCTGCAATGGGATCTTATATCTCATACTCTGTGTCTTCCCAAACCCAAGAGGTTAGAGATTGCAATGAACACCAAACGCTTTCTCAAAGACAAAGTAAGTTCCAGACGACTCCAAGAGAGGATCCTAGGGTCCCTTCAATTTGCTTCAGTGACGGATCTACTTCTGAAGGCAAAATTGAAAGATATCAATCGTGTCTGGCGTTCGAGGGCGAACCGGAAGCTCCGGGACAGGAAAGTCCGCCTTCCTCCCATTCTCCGGGAAAGACTTCTACCTTGGACAAGGGCCAACAATCTGTCAAAGTCAGTTCCCCTTCGATTTCCGCCTCCGAAGTTAATCATTCACACGGACGCATCCCTATCAGGTTGGGGAGGCTATTCTCAGCTCAGGAAAGTTCAAGGTCTTTGGTCTCCCTTATTCCGCCAATTTCACATCAATGTGCTGGAGGCCATGGCAGTTCTTCTAACCCTGAAACGTCTCGCTCCACCCAAGAGACAACACCTTCGTCTGGTTCTCGACAGCGAAGTGGTGGTCCGCTGCCTCAACAGAGGCGGATCAAAATCAGGGCCTCTGAACCATGTTCTAGTAGCCATATTCTCCCTAGCAGCCTCGAACCGTTGGCATCTTTCAGCTGTCCACCTGGCGGGAGTCCGGAACGTAGTGGCAGACGCCTTGTCCCGGACCTCCCCTCTAGAATCGGAATGGTCACTCGATCTAAAGTCATTCCGGTGGATTCTCTCTCGGGTTCCGGGTCTCCAAGTGGACCTCTTCGCCACGGAGTCCAACCACAAGTTGAGAGTATATGTGGCTCCCAATCTAGACCCTCAGGCCTACACCACAGACGCTATGTCACAGAATTGGGACATCTGGGAAAGGATTTATCTCTTTCCCCCGGTGAATCTTTTACTGAAAGTCCTAGACAAGCTGAGATCCTTCAAGGGACGAGTAGCCTTGGTCGCACCCAACTGGCCCAAGAGCAATTGGTATCCTCTCCTGCGAGAGTTGAGACTACATCCTCACCCGATACCCAATCCGGTTCTGTCTCAGATAGTACAAACACACGTTGTGTACGCTTTCTCAAACATTCAGAGCGCCCTAACTTTATGGACTTCATGAAGTTTGCGGCCATGCATGGTGCCAATATCGATCCTCAAAACACCCTGTTCCTAGAATCAGATAAACGGGATTCCACCATCCGCCAATATGATTCTGCGGTTAAAAAGTTGGCTAAATTTTTGATAGACTCAGACGTACACTGTATGAACGTGAACCTTACAGTCACTTTCTTTAGAACTTTATTAGAATCAGGTCTGGCAGCCAATACTATCACCACTATTAAATCTGCCTTGAAAAAGATATTCCTAGTGGGTTTTAACATAGACTTAACCGACTCTTTGTTAGCTTCAATTCCGAAAGCCTGTGCCAGACTGAAACCGGTTACTCGTCCTACCCCGGTTACCTGGTTCCTTAATGATGTACTCAAATTGGCTTCTGATACCATTAACAGTTCTTGTGATTACATTCCCCTTCTCAGGAAAACACTTTTCCTGGTGAGTTTGGCTTCCGGGGCAAGAATTTCTGAACTGGCAGCTTTGTCAAGAGACCCGGGTCATATTGAGTTCCTTCCTTCGGGAGAGGTCCTTCTTTCACCTAACAAATTCTTTTTAGCTAAGAACGAAGACCCTCAGAACAGATGGTCCTCCTGGAAAATTGTTCCCCTCACGCAAGATCCGTCTCTGTGCCCTGTTACTACTCTTAGGTCTTATTTATCCCGGACCTCCTCTAACTCCTCGGGGCCTCTATTCGTTAGAGAACAAGGCGGTACCATTACCATTAAAGGGATCAGGCAACAAATTTTGTATTTTATTAAACAAGCTAGCCCTGACTCTTTTCCTCTTGCACATGATATCAGAGCGGTTGCTACTTCGGTGAACTTTTTTCACCACATGAATTTTACGGATCTTTCCAGGTATACAGGGTGGAAGTCACCCTCAGTGTTCAAGAAACACTACCTTAAACATTTGGAAGCCCTTAAATTTCCTACAGTAGCTGCAGGGAGCGTAGTTACCCCCAGGTAACTCATATGTTAATTCCTTGTTATTTTATCTCTCCCCCTTGCCTGCCTCATTTATACCCTATTTGTATTCGTTGGTTTCGCACCTGATTACTATTATTATATTTGTAAATTTTTGACTCCTGAGTATCTGTATATATCATCACTCACGGCATTATTATACCTTACCTTTTTTGGTCAATTGTTCTACCAAGTGGATTCATGTTCTTTTTAAGATACCCTTATAGCTGTTTTTGGCACTCATCTCTGATTAAAGCAACTTGTATTTCCCTTATGTTTATGTTTTTCCTTTATTTTGCAAGTTTGGTGACATTTCTCTTGTATATATTCACTGGCCGGCACAGGTTCAAGCCCAGAAAAGGGATTTTGACGTAGGAAAAATCTATTTCTGGGCGAGGGACCTGTGCCGCCCAGTGAACCCTCCCAGCTCCTCTCCCTTGGAGTCCCCAAACTTTGGGTGCTAAGGAGTTGGGTTCTGAGCGGATGCCGAGTTGCTGGTGCCGAGTGAGGTTGAACGGCTCTCCTCTATTGGGGTCTTTGTCGTGGATGAATCTAAATAGTGCGGGACCTCTGGATTATACGCCCAATTTTATACCGACACCAATAGGTGAGCGAGCTAGTTAACCTAGCACTCCTTTACATTTTTTCTCTGGTATATTTAGCAGTAAATTACCTAAGAATAAGTGCCAATAGGAGCTTATTCACTGGGCGGCACAGGTCCCTCGCCCAGAAATAGATTTTTCCTACGTCAAAATCCCTTTATTGGAGTATCGCAGCTAAACAATTCCTTCCGTTAACAGCTACATTAGATTATTTCGACATTAGTCTTGTTCAAGTCACCGATGAAAGAAAAAGTACTTTCAGATATGGTTCGATGTAAAATAATAATAATAAAAAAACACCATATATGAGTTATGCCGGCCTAAATGACTTTCAGAGAGAGAGAGAGAGAGAGAGAGAGAGATTCGGCCTGAATACATCGTTTTTAATATATTTGTAGTACGTTGGTCAAAATTCGCCCGTAACTCTTTGAGTTAGGTTGGTGACAAAAAAATAGACAGAGGTGAAAACATGTCCTCCTTGGCAGAGGTAATAATAATAAAAATAATAATAATAATAATAATTGGACCAAAACGTAAATTTTGAGAGTTCTGACGAGGTGAATATTGGCCCGCGCACTGAGCCCTTTTATAATTTGGAATTGCAAGATATTTCTTTGGATTTATTAAACGTAATTAGTTCTTACCTTCTAAATTCTTGGAATTTATCCATTTATTCAAACCTACTGAAATCTTGCAACCCTTCCAGAAACAAAATTATTACTTCCTATTAATTCCATTCTTGCCTGTTTGTCTTTCAACAATTCCAACTCTTCGTGAGATAAAGATTCACTCCACGAACATCATGACTCTAGAGAATTGAGCTTGTAATGTTTCTCAAGATGATATTTATTTTGAAATTGAGTTTTATGTAAGTGGGGGATATAAACTCGATGCTATATATATACACATTTTATACATACACACACACACACATATATATATATATATATATATATATATATATATATATATATATATATATATATATATATATATATATATATATATATATATATACTGTATATATACATATATATATACTGTATATATATATGACAAAATTTGCCACGGGAAGGGGGAGCCCCGCCCTCCCAGCAGGAAGGGGGGAGCCCCGGCCTGCCAGCGGGAAGGGGGGAGCCCCGGCCTGCCAGCGGGAAGGGGGGGGAGCTTGCCCTGCCAGCGGGAAGGGGGGAGCCCCGCCCTGCCAGCGGGAAGGGAGGAGCCCCGCCCTGCCAGCGGGAAGGGGGGAGCCCCGCCCTGCCAGCGGGAAGGGGGGGAGCCCCGCCCTGCCAGCGGGAAGGGGGGAGCCCCGCCCTGCCAGCGGGAAGGGGGAGCCCCTCCGGGCTAGCAGGAAGGGGGCCAGCCCCACCCAGCCAACAGTAGAGAGTTCCTGAATCTAGCTTATTTTTTAAAAAAAAACTTGTAGTGTGGAATGAGGAAGGCAGTCATGAAAAGCAAAACAAGAATCTTGAAGACTTTTTCTTTCTCTCCATGAGGAAGAAGAAGTCTTCAAGATTCTTGTTTTGAAGACTTCTTCTTCCTCATGGAGAGAAAGAAGAAGTCTTCAAGATTCTGGTTTTGAAGACTTCTTTCTTCTAAGAAGAAAGGGATCAAGGACAAGTGGAATCAGGAAGGCAGTCATGAAAACAAAACAAGAATCTTGAAGACTTCTTCTTTCTCTCCATGAGGAAGAAGAAGTCTTCAAGATACTTGCTTTAAAGACTTCTTTTTCCTCATGGAGAGAAAGAAGACGTCTTCAAGATTCCTGTTTTGAAGACTTCTTTTTTCTAAGAAGAAATGGATCAACAACAAGTGGAATCAGGAAGGCAGTCATGAAAAGCAAAATAAGAATCTTGAAGACTTCTTCCTTCTCTCCATGAGGAAGCAGAAGTCTTCAAGATTCTTATTTTGAAGACTTCTTCCTCATGGAGAGAAAGAAGAAGTCTTCAAGATTTGAAGACTTCTTTCTTCTAAGATGAAAGGGATCAACGACAAGTGGAATCAGGAAGACAGTCATGAAAAGCAAAACAAGAATCTTGAAGACTAATAACTGATTTATTTGAAAGGATTCGGACAGAAAATACAGGAAGAAGAGGGAGACAGGAAGGAGAACGGGAGAGAAGAAATAAAGAATCTGGAAAGGAGAACTAATTATTTGTTGATCACTTTACGATTGTGCGGGTTTGAAATGAGAAAATAAGGTTAAGATCCAAAAAATAAAATTGTGCAGAATAAGGCGGAAACTATACAGAAGTAGAAAATATTGAAGGACCAGAGAAAGCTAAAATTCTTCAATCTGAAGTAATTTTTTTTCCTCTAAACGGAAGAACTTCTAAGGAGAGACACTCCAATTGGACGTCTTCCTGTTAGCACGTGCTTATAAGAAAAATAATTATCCAGGACCGGCGAAGGAACGAGTTTGGGATTGTAGATTTTTGGTTTACTGCACCCCGGATTTGAACTTCGGGCTCCAGCTTCGGTCGTCATTTTGTGTCAGACTCATCATCGTCTGTCTGTCATCAATGATTCAATTGGGTTCCGTCGTTACGAAACGACTTCAAGATGCTTGTCAAAAGAAATTCGGCCAAGAAGCGCAACGGCAGGAGAGAAACTGGCCAAACGAATACTCCGAGGAAAGAATTTGTTGCCTTTCATCAGGACCCCTAAAAGATTGATACGCAATCGGGACGTCAAAACGAAAGTTAGCTTACGGGAAGAGTAGGAACGGGGTACCTTCACACTCGTGCACATGTGTATGTATAAATATATATATATATATATATATATATATATATATACATATATATATATGTATATATATATGTATATATATATATATATATATATATATATATATATATATATATATATATATATGTATGTATATATATATATATATATATATATATATATATATATATATATATATATATGTGTGTGTGTGTGTGTGTGTGTGTGTTTGCTGGGTATTATTTTCTTACCTGTTACTATGCTGCTAATTTCTATGATAAATTAATTCATGGGGGAATAAAACATTAAAGGGGATTTCGTATAATTACGTTTTGATATAGCTGACCATAACAGACAGTAAGTAGAGTATTGAGAAACTAGGTCTTCCTCATTCCTGTTGTCCTATGGAATTAAGACACTTCATGGATGTTGATGCTTAAGGAGGTGTAGACCCAAATGCTATTTTTCCTTCGTTTTTTATAAAGACCTCTGATTCTTAGCTCTTAAGTTGTTTACTATTATCTTCAAATTATCAAATTATATATATATATATATATATATATATATATATATATATATATATATATATATATATATATATATATATATATATATATATATAGACACATACATATATGTATATATATATATATATATATATATATATATTTATTTATTTATTTATTTATTTATTATAGTCACAAAAGGAGAACTGAGTTTGTGTTTTCATTTTTCCTTTCGTGGCTATAATACTTGATTATTTTATGCTCATCGCGTGGTAGCTTTTGGGATTTCTACGCACACACACACACACACGCGCGCACACATACAGTACATACACACACATGCACACACACACACACACACACATATATATATATATATATATATATATATATATATATATATATATATATATATATAATGATAAATTTTGCACATTTAGACGTGTTTTTCATATTCATATAAGCCTTATCTTATACTCCCTTAATATCTGGATTCTCTCTATACCTCGGGATCAGAGAACCAAGGGGGAATCAACCCAAGAGATAATAGCTTCTGGTTGGCCGGGGAATCGAACCCTCGTCCGAGAAACTGGCACGAAAATTGGTATTACACACACACACACACACACACACACACACACATATATATATATATATATATATATATATATATATATATATATATATATATATATATATATATATATATATATATATATATATATATATATATATATATACATAATGTGTGTGTGTTTTGTATTTACAGTTGATATTTCAGACGTCAAATGATAATAAAGAATTGAAATATGGCAACTCGATTTGTAAGTTTTGTATGCTTTTGCTAACAAAGACAACCCTTTACTGTCTTTGGTTCGCTAAGGTTGGAGAAGAATCCGCCCATTTCGTAGTAGTAAGAAGAGCAACACCTTGTCTGTTTTGTCATGGGAACACTAGAGACATCTGACGAAAGAATTCCCCGGAGTGTCGGCGTTCTTTTTATTCTAACTGTACATATGTATATAAAATGTGTGTAAGAATACAGTATATACACATATATGTAATCATATTTGTGTATATATAATCATATAGGCATATGTAATGTGTGTGTGTATTCTACTGGTGGTAACTTATACCAGTTATGAGGCTTTTGTGTATTTCTATGGCCAATTCAACCTTATCCTCTATGCCATCTCAGTGTTCGATTTGCTAATCATATCATTACTAGTCTTCCTACTTAGCAAAGTGGCAGTGTGTGCTGACATGGACACTGTTCCGAGTCCTACACGGAAAGGTAAACATGATCTCGCTCCCTTTATTCAGCGGATCCAAAAGGGTGAAAGGGAGTAGAGATGAGGCTATTGCTCCAACAACACGATGACACCGCTTTTCGAAAAGCGATAGACTAAAATACCCTGGAAGTGTAGCAATCAGTCGAGAATCTGTCTGTTTGGAAGAATTTGTGTCGAAAATGCCAAGCATTATTTTTTACTTGTATCTTTGTTCTGTAAAAAAAAAAAAAAATGTCTAGGAAAGGCTATTTCGAAATAGCAACGGACTTGAAAAATATCCGTCCTGCTACTTCAATACCTGTGATGGAATCTATAAATAGTAAAAGCTATAAGCAATGTTAAGCCGAACGAAACATTTCCTATCTCGTCTGAACACCTTATTCTTTCTCATCGATTTCTTCCTTTATTAGACAGCCTCCACGCCTCAGTCTCCTCCTCCTCCTCCTCCTCCTCCTCCTCCTCCTCCTCCTCCTCCTCCTCCTCCTCGTAAATCTTGCCATAAGCATAACTTGGAAAAGTTCGCTTACGGATACTTCAAAGGTTTATGAACACTTGAATGCCGCAGACGCTAATCTTCTGGATATATCGCTCAAAGCCGATTTACGCAGCACACTTTATCAAGTTTGTCGGGAGTTTATAGCCGTTTATTTCTTCACTTAATGAATAATGAAAGTTTGTCTTCTATAGAGTTGAGATAATTATTTATCTAAATCTGTTTTTTTTTCGAAAATGGTGTTTTTTTTTCACAGATTCTTTCTTTCCTTTATCCGTCATCATCATCATCATCATATTATTATTATTACTATTATTGTTGTTGTTGTTGTTGTTGTTATTATTATTATTATCTTATTATTATTATTGCTATTAGTATTATTATTAGTATTATTATTATTATACAAGCTAAGCCCAAAGGCTCCAACAAGGAAAAGTAGCCAGTGAGGAAAGGAAATAAGGAAATAAATGAACTACAAGAAAAATGATGAACAACTTAAAAAGAATATTTTTAGAACAGTAACAATATTAGAATATATCTTTCATATATAAACTATAAAAACATCAAAAAACCAAGAGGGAGAGAAATACGACAGAATAGTTGCCCGCGTGTACCCACAAGCAAGACAACCCTAACCCATGACAGTGAAAGACCATTGTACAGAGGCTATCGCACTACCCAAGACTAGAGAACAATGGTTTGATTTTGAAGTGTCTTTCTCCTAGAAGTGCTGCTTACCATAGCTAAAGAGTCTCTTTTACCCTTACCAAGAGCAAAGTAGCCACTGAACAATTACAGTGCAGTAGTTAACCCCTTGAGCGAAGAAGAATTATTTTGGTAATCTTAGTGTTGTCAGGTGTATAGGGACAGGGGTGAATGCAGAAAGAATAGGCCAGACTGTTCGGTGTATATGTTGGCAAAGAAAAATGAGTCGTCCATGCTTCATTTACTCTAGGATGTTGTGGTGATCCGTGTGTTCATGTATGTGTAAACACACTAGCCCATTAAAGTACACGTTTAGAAAAACTATTGGATATTTGGAAAACACGACTTGACCATATTGCCACGTGGCAAACAATACTACCATTATGATCAGTGTAATTTGGAGAAAGAACAATGCAATATATACAATATATTTTCAGTACACAAAAGTTATTTAAAGCCTTTTTGACATACCAAAGCCGATTTAGTGTGGTTTTCATACACAGAAAATAGTTTGAAGTTTTTGCATATATCAAACCATTCTGAATGGGCCTCGCATATGAATTTCTCTTGTAGTGATTTATTGCTGTGGTTTCAACTATCTAAAATATTTGAGGTACTTTTTCAGGCACCAACAACTCTTACGTTATTCCTCATTTACCTTCAGGATTTTAGATTATAGGTAACTAGAAGAATATATATATATATATATATATATATATATATATATATATATATATATATATATGTATATATATATATATATATATATATATATATATATATATATATATATATGATTTTAAGAGGTTTTTAAAGCAGTTTCCTGTCCAAAACTTACAGTTTAATCTATATAATTAAAAATTTCTGGATATATATATATATATATATATATATATATATATATATATATATATATATATATATATATATATATATTCCTTTCCGGTTACGCTGAGTGGCATTGCCAGACGTATAACTACTTGAATTAGAAGTAGATGATAGGTTTTAGATCTGTTAATTTTAAGAAATAATAGCGGTTTTAAATTTTCCGTTTATAAAAATCCGACTAATGTGGACTCCTACGTTCATCATTACTCCAATCATCATCCTAGGGGAGAAATAATGGTATTTTCATCTATGTTTTTATGGGCACTGCGTGCCAGTTGCCCTGAATTCCTTGAAGCCCAGCTTGGGAAGATCCGGAAAATTGCAGGTAATTTACAATACCCGGAGAATTTTATCGACACAGCTTTCTAAAAAGCAAGGAAAACCTTTTATGAAACTGACTCTAAAACTGATTTTAATGTGAAAAACCTTCTCATCTCACCCTTCCGCAATCATTTCATGACCATTCCTAAATTAATGAAAACTTTTAATGTCAATGTTATTTTTAAGAATAGTACTTTGAAGGATATGTTGATTAGAAATTCACCTGTACAAAACAATAGATGTGTTTATGAAATTCCCTGTAATCAATGTAATAAAATATACGTCGGACAAAGTGGAAAAGACCTCGAAACTAGATTAAAACATCATAGATATAATTTTCGAACAGGAAACCAAACAAGCAGTTTGTTTCAGCATATGAATAATAGTAATAACACCATTAATTGGAAAGGGCAAAAGAAATACTATATTGTAAGGACATAATTAAACGAAATATTATAGAATCCTGTATTATAGAGAAAAGCCGTATAGAATTGATCAACAGTAGCCCAGGAATTATAAACTTGACGACCTACTTGCTAGTACAGTGGCAACG
Source organism: Palaemon carinicauda (assembly GCF_036898095.1). Classification (NCBI taxonomy): domain Eukaryota; kingdom Metazoa; phylum Arthropoda; class Malacostraca; order Decapoda; family Palaemonidae; genus Palaemon; species Palaemon carinicauda. The sequence goes on along the minus strand of NC_090730.1, from coordinate 149,483,911 downwards.
TGTTTGCCTAGCATTCGGATGGCAGCAGATCGATCCCCGCCCGGGAACGTGAGTTTAAGCTGTTTACTTGGGAGGCCACTGCTGTGGTAGGGCACCACAGTGGGGGGTTGGGCTTGCCCGGCTGACGTTCTGGTGAGCATCTATTCTGATGAAACTGGAACTGAAACCAGACACCTTTAACCTTTACTTATCAACAATGTATTAATGCAATTATCATTTTTAAACTAGGTGTGTCCGGATTTTCATGGTATTGTATCATTTCTTCTTTTTTTTTACTACTGTCGCAGAGGTATCTTTGATTCTGTTTCCAATATTTTGTACTAATTGGACCTGAAGAGGTATGGCAATACGAAAGTGATAGTCCAAAATTTCGTTTTTCTGATCCTTCCTCCAGCTTTAACGACAAATATATATATATATATATATATATATATATATATATATATATATATATATATATAATATATATATATGTATATATATATATATATATTATATATGTATATATATATATATTTATATATACACACATATATATATGTATATATATACATATATTCCTTTCCGGGTATGCTGAGTGGCATTACCAGACATATAACTATTCGATCTCTCCCCGAACTTCGAGTAGGGGGAGAGAAATAGTCATACCCTTGTGAGTGCGGGTACCCAGAGAAATACATTCGGAAACCAAAACTGCCGAGTTGTAGTTAGGAAAGAGGAAGGAGTGAGAAGGGTTTAATATATGTAAGTGTTCGTTTGTCTGCTTATCTATCTAAATGTTTTGGCGTCATTTTTGACAGATCGCGTATGCTAGTAAATCATATATATGTAACCATATGTTAATCATTTTATGTATATAATGTAAAATTTTAAGATATTTACGTGAATCCAAAAAGAGTAAAAACTTAAGATCTTATTATGTTTCTTCTGCGTTTAGTTGTTAGAACAACAAAATTCTTTTGATGTTTTATAATGCAATTTCAGACCACTCATCACATAAATAAAGCTCTTCAAAAGATTTTCTTAAGAGAAGCCGTTTCCCAAATCAAATTTCCTACACTCAAAAATAACCAAGAGAAATTTACATACCTGAAAAAGTCAAAGCTTTAGTGTTTTCTGAAGTATGCTTTATTTCATCTTCTTTCGTATATCATTTGGATACATTGTTGTTTACTGTTGTCTCGTAGGATCAAATATTATTATTATTATTATTATTATTATTATTATTAGTAGTAGTAGTAGTAGTAGTAGTAGTAGTAGTAGTAGTAGTAGTAGTAGTAGTAGTATTATCATTTACAAGCAAATTTACAACCCTAGTTGGAAAAGCAGGATGCTAGAAGCCCAAGGGCTCCAACATGGGAAAATAGCCAAGTGAAGAAAGGAAATAAGGGAATGAATAAATTACAAGAGAACTAATGAGCAATTCAAATAAAATATTTTAAGAACAGTAACTACACGAAAATAGATCTTTCATATATAAACTATAAAAACTTGAAAAAAAAAAAAAACAAGAGGAAGAGAAATAAGATAGAATATGTGTCCAAGGATAGCCCCAAGCAAGCAGTAACAATTGGGGTCAGCATTAGAAGCAAGTCTTCCTTTCACATGAAAATTATCATTGATCGTTTAAAATGCACAAAACAACATTGGAAATGCTTCTCATTGGAACAAATCACTTGGAACATTTAATCATTACCAAATCAAATCATAGTTTAAAAAATGTACACTGCATTGAATTATAAGTACCATGTAAAAAAAAAAAATAAACTTGAAATAATTTTGCTATGCTGATAGGATAAGCAATTGTTTGTCCAGGGAATTCTGTATTAAGATATTTGTGATAATGACAATGATAATAATAATCTCCACTGGAAGACATTCCATATTAACGTGATACTGATGATAACGAGCGCCAGTTTAAAGGTTGTTCATGAATGGCTGAGGAAAGGGACAGTGACATTACCCTATCGAGCAGGACAATGCCCTAGAGACTGACCATATATACATATGATCAGCGCCCAAGCCCCCTCTCTACCCAAGCTAGGACCAAGGAGGGCCAGGCAATGGCAGATAGACCTATGGGCTCCCCCAAACCCCCCATCCTTAGCTCACAAGGATGGTGAGGTTGCAGCGACAAAAGGAACTAACGAAGTTTGAGCGGGACTCGAACCCCAGTCTGGCGATCACCAGTCAAGGGGTCCTAACCACATCGGCCACCGAATGCAGTTGATGGGAATGATAATGATGATGGTGTCAGTGAACTCCAAGGCAGGTTTATGTCTTTTCAAATTATGGTGGTAATAGTAACAGCAGACAACCAAGGATGCTAATAGCCCTGTGACCCAATCCAGGACTGACAGCTTAGAGAGAGAGCCCGTTTCCCCTTGAAATGAACATGATGGTGAATGCTAATGACATAACAGCGAGACTTCATAAAGGTGATATTACGGGAAGCGAGAGACATAGACAGAGAAAGAGAGCAAGGGCAATAGAGAGAAAGAGGGATTGCCTGGGAGAAAGTTGGTGGGCGAGAGAAAGAGAGAAAAGAGTATACCAACTTGCCTGCACACACGCACACACATCGGTGAGTGTGGGCGGATAAAATCGTGGGCGTGGAGGGAAAAAGAGGGAGAGTTGGCGTAGGTGGTGGAAGAGGGCGTGTGAGAGAGAGGGGACTGAGGATGAGGGGCGGGGGGTAAATGGAAACATCTAGGGAGGAAGGCTCGTAGGATATCTTTAAAGGGATTCCAGGGCGGGCGGTGTAGGCGTGAGTGAAAGGAGCATGAGAGGGAGGAGGTGAGGTGAGCGAGACAGACAAGGAGAGTAGGTGGCCTCCCCAAAACCTCCCTTACCCTGCGAGGGAGCAAAACAAAGGCAACCTTAAGCGATCTTTGAAAACGGGTCTAATCGCGTTTAGAAAACTCTCTTTCCAGTCGTTCTCACTGTTGCTACCGTATGGAAAGAACTGTGATGAATCCACCGTCCGTTGATTTAGTACACGCTCTTATTTATTTTGAATTATGCACGATTCATATGTAATGATGGACATGCACGCAGGTGCACACACACACACACACACACACACACACATAATATATATATATATATATATATATATATATATATATATATATATATATATATATATATGTGTGTGTGTGTGTGTGTGTGTGTGTGTGTGTGTGTATGCGATTGTGCACATGTAGTCATAAACTTGCACAACTATTGTATAATAAGAAACTCGTGAGAAGTTTGAGAATAAAAGAAAAGTCTGTAAGTTGCAAGTATGAATCTTACAAAACTTATGAGGCCACTGTTAAAGTTCCAGCGTGGAGGATCTTGAAAAAGGCTGTGTGGATGGTAGTATCTTTTGAAACGCCAATTTTTGTAGACTCGGACTTTATGAAGACATACGAACGATAGATACGTAGTGCAGATTATATCCATGATTTTTTTTTCTTCACATTCATGGCTTCTAGAGATTTTACTTTCTGGTTCTGTTTGTGTGTCTGCTTACAGGATTAAATGAAGACTAGTGATATGTTATTATTGTTATGATTTTAATAGGAAACTACATTGTCCTGAGGTTTGTGACAAGGAAAGAATTGGGCCTTTGTGTAACCATGTTAACCGTACCCTAGTTACTTATGAAAGAAAGATTTATTAACGCTGCTTATGCAAAACTATGGTAAATACACTTTGCGCAGGTTTACAATATATGTAGTAGATACATATATTATGGACTGAAACAAAAACATACAAGATTGAGATGTAAGTTACAACTAAAGATATGAATCCAGGATAAAAGGGCTTGTAATTATGGATGTTGCATCAGTAATGAATAACAAACAGTAAGGAAAAATTACCTAAACTGGTGAAGGATTTCACATAAATGAAAATATTAACTCCAGCTTTTGATAAAGTTTAGATATGTGAAGAGAATATAATGTATAGATTGTTTTTCAGGGTTTATATAGATAAGTAAGTGCTAAAAGAGTTAGTGAAGATGTAAGATATAGAAAAGGGTAAAAGCATAAAGCAAGAGCTTTACAAATAGAAAAGAAACCTAGAATAAAGTTGGTATAACTAATTAGATATCTCTGTCATTCAATACAGTGATGTGTTTATTTTATTCAAAAAGATGTTTCAATAATGGTAAACTGCTCTTCCTATGAATATATATTTTTCGGCGACGTTATAATTGTTTATATCCATACTAGGATAGAGGTATTAAAGATTTTTTATTTAGAATGATTGTTTGTTTATATTGACAAGTTGCTACATTATTATGGTGATTTCTTGCTGGGCCACATTTTTAGACTTGATAGCATTTGTTAAGTAATTCTGACATAAAATGTAAAGAATAAAGGAAAATATTTTGGCTAAAAATTATATGGAATTGCTATTAGCTGAGGGATATTTTGAAAACATTCAAGGGTGGGCTATATAGAACCTTTTAATACATCAAGCTTTGTTACGTAAGCAAGTAAGTAGAGGAGCTACTATTTACGGTGTATATATATATATATATATATATATATATATATATATATATATATATATATATATATATATATATATATATATATGTGTGTGTGTGTGTGTGTGTGTGTGTGTGTGTGTATCAGCCGTTACTATTCCACTGCAGAACAAAGGCCTCAGACATGTCCCACTTGCGTCTGTTTATGGTCTTTCTATGCCACTACACACCCACAAACTTTCTTAGTTCGTTAATCTATCGTCTTCTCTTCTTTCCCCTGCTTCGTTTGCAATTCATAGGTACCCATTCTCTTATTCTTAATGTCCATCAAGTATCTGTTATTCTCATTGTATATCCTGCCCATATCTATTTATTTTTCTTACATGTTCTTAGAATATCCTCTACTTTAGTTTGCTCTCGTATCCATGTTTCTCTTTTCTATCTCTTGATGTTATTCCCATCATTATTGTTTCCATAGCTCTTTGAGTTGTGACTAGCTAATGCTCTAAGGCTTTAGTAAGGCTCCAAGTTTCTGATTGATAAGTTAATACGTGTAGGCCCATCTGATTAAATACATTTCTTTTTAGATATGGTGGCATTTTACTTTTCATGATCTCATTTTGTTCACCAAAAGTTCTCCTTCTTATGCTTATCCCTCTTTTAATTTCGGTCTCGTGACATGGGGTAACGCTTACTGTCTTTCCTAAGTACGTATATTCATTAACAATCTTTAGAGGTTCGTTTTTAACCCTTATTTGTTGTCTGCATTTTCATTGAACATTATCTTAGTTTTTCTCATATTAATTTTCAGTGCTACATTTCTGCTTTCTCTATTCAAATCTTCTATCATCTTTTGCAATTCCTCTTAGGATTTGATTCACTAAACACAACTATGTCATCTGCAAATCTTAATTTGTTTCGGTATTCCCCATTATTATTAATTCCTACATTTTCCCAATCAAAATTTTTAAAAACTTCTTCTGGGCATCCTGTTAATAATTTAGGAGAGATGGGGTCTCCCTATCTAACTCCTTTCTCAATTGGAATATTCTCACTATCTTTATGTAGTTTTAGGATTGCTGTACTTCCTGTCTAGATATCTTCAAGTGTCCTAACATAAGATTCATCTATTCCTTGTCTTTAAGTGTGTATAATCTTACAACGCAATAAGAGCTCATTTAAAAAAGAACACCGATAGTCAATGAAACTATTATACTAAAGACGGTAGCGTATGCATAAAATCATGTCAACGCCAAAGAAGGTACATGGAACATTCATCAAAGCTAGTAAATCTAGAGGGATTTATCTTTTCACAAACGTGTGATGTGATGCGCAAAACCGAACTCCTCTCCTAAGAACAGCATCAAAGGGGAGTTTTAAAGAAAAGCTACAGAAATAAGCATTTTTGCTAACAAATGGAGAGTCGAAAAAGACGTATGATGTATATTTGTAGGGAAATTGAAAAAACTCAAACTTTTTAACTCTAAGTTAAATCCTTTATTAGGTAATTGACGATATTCTAAGGCAGGCTGCTGATTTTACTGTCTCATTCCACAGTAAACTTTGTTGAGCATGACCTTGAATTTCAGTGTTCCTTTAACATTAGCCGAACGTAATTGACTATAATTCAAAGCGAATATGGAAACGTTATTCCAAGCTCTAAAACGTTACTTACTATTATGAATATCATTTGAGGTGACATTTTTGGGCGGTGCCATAAAGAAAATAGGCAAAAGAAAATTATACAAAATAAGGTGAATTCCCCTGAAAAAATGGAGATCTTTAAAGTGTATGATGGAATTTTTAAAAGTCTGCCTTGAAAATTAATCATCAGAGATAAGCATTTAAGGAAAAAGAGATGGAGCTGGTGGAATCTTGTAATAGTTGAAAAAAAAAAAATATGATTTGTTCAAATTTGAGAGAACATGAACATACCTAGAAATAGGGATGACATTTTCATGAATTGCTCTAAAATACTTAATGGGGATATGAGAGAAGACCACAAGTTCTTGAATCTTTAAAAGAAATAAGTATTGTATGTTTATAGTTATTGCGAATTGAAAACGGGCCAGGAAGCAATAGCCTAGGAGTAATGATCGGTCGGTGAAAGGAACATAATCACAGATTCAAATTTTGATGGTAGACTCTCGGAAGCAGGGAGCTCAAACCCAACACAGCCCAATTATCTATTAGTGTCTATAACATTACCTTCATTGTGATTTAAGGATGGTGGGTTGAGGGGACCTGTAGAACTACTTCATTAGTCCTAGCTTGTGTGGATAGGGGGAGTTGATCATATGTATGTGTGGTCAGTTTCTAGTACATTTTGCTATAAACGCAATTACCTATTCTTTGTATCTGTCCCTCATGAGTTACCTTTAATTGACATAAGCTGTAAAAAGTCCGGGGAAGCTAATATTTACTTACGTGGTGTTGGAAAATTATATAAAATAAAAGAGATATGAAATATTTATTTCATGTATGAATGATGTGTAACCAACGGGAAAAATAACGATATAAGATGCATCCTCAGCAGTACCTGTATTTCCTTTCCGAACTTTGGCATTAGTTCTCCATTGACCTGGTCTACCGGTCATTTACCAACTCGACTGAACTCACAAAAAGTGATGCCAGGGAATAAAAAGCCAAGATTTGTTTTCCTACCAAATGAGTACGCTGTTTTATTGAGAGTGAGTCAACATTGTTGGTAGATTGAAGAGCAATTGACCACTTATGAACCCCTAGATTGGAGAGAGTCCATTTTTAGCTTATTTTTCTTCATGCTTCCTGTTGGTTTATTTAATGAAAAATATGAAAAAAAGTTTCAAATTCTCTCGAACATCATTTAAAAACCGGTGAAAAATGTCCCTCTGGTTCAGGAAAGATTGAAAGAATCTTGCCTAAGAATTTTCTTTCTAATGAGATTTTAATTTATGGAAATTCAATAAAGCGACCCTGTGGGTAACGAACTTGGCGTTACCATTCACGAACTAACGTTTGGTGAGTATCCGGGAGTTGTTCATTGTATAGAGTCTGTAGACAGTTGTGTAACAAAAAGAAAGGAACGAAACCCACGGGCATTTGCATTCAAATCTTTTATCCAGGCAATTGTAGCAGCTCATCGATTCATCGATTTCCTTAAAGTTAGTCTTCTATTTTCCTTTAGACTTCGTTTGTTTTGAGGTAGCGTTCTTTGTGTAGAAAAAAAATCGAGGTGCATGATCTTGGAGTGTATGGGAATCTTTCTTTTGTCGCATTATTTATACTTGTGGCCTATTGGCGACGTCTCTGCCTGGTGATCGCCAGACTGGGGTTCGAGAGTCCCACTGAAACTCGTTAGTTCCTTTAGTGTCTGCAACCTCACCCACCATCCTTGTGAGGTAAGTGTTAGCTTTCAGGGAGCTTATAGATCTACCTGCTTTGTCATCAGCAGCCATTGCCTGGTCCTCCCTGGTCCTAGCTAGGGTGGTGGGGGGCCTTGGGTGCTGATATGGTCAGTCTCTAGGGCATTATCAAGCTTGTTAATGCAATGTCACTGTCTCTTGCCTCTGCCATTCACGACCGGCTTTTAAACCTTTAAATGGATTATCGAGTAAGACCGAAACTTGGTTGTACACAAACACATGAATATTTCAAGATCTGATACATTGTCTGAAAACACATTTTCAAGCAAACATTAAGGTAATTATAGTCATTGACTTATACTTGAGTGTCTCCTGGAATTCTGGTTATTAATAAAGGAATACAGACAGAAACTTTCGTATCAAACGAGACCAAATGGATTTGCATAGATATAAGTTGTCAACGGAATATGCTGCAAACTTTTCCCTTGACAGGAGTTGATTACGAAACTTGAAATGTCGACAGCTGATTCCATAAGTAAGAAACTTATTTGGCAATCTTAAAATAGGTGAGGCATATTCTTAATTAATTGCATTCATAATGATGTATTAACGCTAATGAATAAATCGTATTATAACAAAGATATTATTTTGCTGTAAGATATGCCTGTAGCTTTTCCTTTAGATGGGATATTTTTCCCCAAAGTTAAAGTTTATGGAATGGCCAAGCTAATACCCTTTTCCAGCACTGGGCTGAAGAAGATAAAAAAGGATAATAAAAAAAAGTGATGCCTTTAACTACGGAGGAAACGATAAATCGTCCAGCTAAAGGGATAAAGTTATAAGAATCCAGAAATAAACAAAAAACTAGGGAGGAAAGGAAAAAAACATACCAAACTGAGGAGTACCAATTTTTCACATGGTGAATTTGGAAAGATGTGACCTGACAGCTATTACAAGGCTAAATATAAGGAGGATGACTTTTCTAATTAGGTTAACAGAACATTGACCAAAGTAGTTTCTGTTAAAAAAGAAAAAAAAGAGAAGAGAAGAAAAATAATAAAAAAAAAACCACTTTGCAGTAGGAAGGAAGAAAATCTATATTCAGTGAACATAGGATTGTTGATTAACACATTTTCATCATTCAATCTTATGAAGGAAATGGTCAACAGAAAAAACTACGTCTAATATGAAAGTAATAGGAGAAATAAGTCACACATTATCTAAATAACTGAAAGGAGGAAAAGATTAGCATTTTTGACCTATTTTATAGTTCCATTCTGCTATATGAACAATAAGAAAGCTAGCATAAAGAAATTATGGTTGTGGTGGCCTATTTGGTAAGGTCCCTGTCTGGAGATAGCCAGACTGCTGTTCGAATCCCGCTGAAACTCTTTAGTTCCTTTAGTGCAACCTCACCATCCTTGTGAGGTAAGGATGTTTGCTTTGAGGAAACTTATGGATCTACCTGCTGAGTCATCAGCAGCCATTTCCTGGCCCTCTCTAGTCCTAGCTTGGGGGAAGGGGGGTCCTTGGGCGCTGATATGGTCAGTCTCTAGGGCATTGTCAAGCTTGTTAGGGCAATGTCACTGTCTCTTGCCTCTGCCATTCACGACCAGCCTTTAACCCTTTAAATGGATTATCGAGTAAGACCGAAACTTGGTCTTACACAAACATTTGCATATTTCAAGATCTGATACATTGTCTGAAAACACATTTTCAAGCAGGCGTTTACTTTTGTGTCTCCTGGATTTTTGGTTATTGATAAAGGAATAAAGACAGAAATTTTCGTATTTCGTATCAAACGAGACCAAATGGATTTGCATAGATATAAGTTGTCAACGGAATATGCTGCAAACTTTTCCCTTGACAGGAGTTGATTACGAAACTTGAAATGTCGACAGCTGATTCCATAAGTAAGAAACTTATTTGGCAATCTTGAAGTATGTGAGGCATATTCTTAACTAATTGCATTCATAATGATGTATTAATACAAATGAATAAATCGTATTTATAACAAAGATATTATTTTGCAGTAAGATAGGCCTGTAGCTTTTCCTTTAGATGGGATATTTGTTCCCAAAGTAAAAGTTTATGGAATAGTCAAGCTAATGCCCTTTTCCAGCACTGGGCTGAAGAAGATAGAAAAGGATTTTTTTTTTCTTTTTTTACTACGGAGGAAACGATAAACCGTCCAGTTTAAGGGATAAAGTTATAAGAATCCTGATATAGAAAAAAAAAAAAAAGATAGGGAGGAAGAGAAAAGAACAGACCAAACTGAGGATTACCATTTTTTCACCTAGTGAATTTGGAAAGATGTGACCAGGCAGGTATTACAAGGCTAAATATAAGGAGGATGACTTTTCTAATTTAGCTTAACAGAACATCGACCTAAGTAGTTTCTGTAAAAAAGGGGGAGAAGAAAAATATTTTTCTAAAATAATCCACTTTGCGGCAGGAAGGAAGAAAATCCAAGAATTCAGTGAACATAGGATTGTTGATTAACATATTTTCATCATTCAATCTTATGGAGGAAATTGGCAACAGAAAAACTACCCCTAATATGAAAGTAATAGGAGAAATAAGTCACACATTATTTAAATAACTGAAAGGAGGAAAAGATTATGTAGCATCTTAACAGTGCTTTATACCTATTTATAGTCCCATTCTGCTATTTGAACAATAAAAAAGCTAGATACCCAGCTGCATTAACATAAAGAAATTATGGTTGTTGTGGCCTATTTAGTAATGTCTCTGACTGGAGATCGTCAGACTGGGGTTCGAGTCCCCCTTAAACTCTATAGTTCCTTTAGTGGCTGTAACCTCACAATTTTTATGAGCTAAGGTTGGGCAGTTTTGGGTAACCTATAGGTCTACATGCTTAGTCATCAACAGCCATTGCCTGGCCCTAGCTTCGATGTAGAGGCGGCTTGGGCGCTAATCATATGTATATATGGTCAGTCTCTAGGGCATTGTCCTGCTTGCTAGAGCAATGGCAATGCCTAATGCCTTTGCCATTCATGAGTGGAATTTAAACCTTTATTGAGTATCTTTTATGAGTGTAAATTCAAACATACTACATAGAAATGCATATGAAGAAATGAAACCCAGTGAAAACATGGGATGCACAGAATTCTAGCTTTAAATTGGAATGAAAATTTTCAAATAAAAAGGGTTTGATAACGTTAGGAATAAAAACACCTTATGGTGTTTCCGAGAACTGATGAAATCAGAGTTTGATACTAAAGGCGGTCAAAATATGTAAATCTTACTCCTTTTTTGAAAATGGGCTAAACGTATTTGCCGTGTGAACTCTCTCTCTCTCTCTCTCTCTCTCTCTCTCTCTCTCTCTCTCTCTCTCTCTCTCTCTCTCTCTCTCTCAAATAAAGTTTGTCAGAAGCGAAACAAACCACACCTAAAAAAACCAATAACCATTGAATGGAAATCTTTTGTATGACTTTGTTTCTTTTATTTTTGTGTACATACACGAACCAGTTTGTTCATCTGCATTCTTTTGTTAGCAGTGGGTGAACAATGAAATCTTACATAAAGGTATAATGGCCAGTGAATATGAAATGAGACTGAAAGTATAAGGCCTCTGAACAAAAGAAAGGAATTCGTGTTGGAATTTTATAATTCTGCTTTGTTCATGTCGCAAAAGATTTTTCATAATTCTTACCATCAAGGCAGTATTGGGTAAGCTTGGTATTTTTATTGTAACAGTTTTACTTTTTCTTTCATAAGGCTCGGTACTACACAATATTCTGGAAGTTTCATTCTGGTTGTGACTAAATTGTGGAAGGATTTCCATTAAAATAGTTGAATGGTTGGAACTTCAAATCTTCAAGCTTAGTACAAATGTTATTTTTTATTGTTGTTGAACAGGTTAATATAAATATAATCATATAGTATATATGTTACTTATCTTTTTAAAAATCTTATTTATCTCAAGATAATGTATGTCTAAATTTGATTTTTCATAGTTTAATCTTTACCCTTTTTTACGTATTAGGATTGTAGCCTTCTACTTTTCCAACCACGCTGCTTAGTAACGCTAATAAGAGAAGCAGAATATCATTCATAAAGATTCTATTCATCTATGATTGTTTAGCCTAACATTGAATGGCATGGATTGCTATTTAAGATTTGTTAGAGTTAAAGCTATGTTCTCTTAACACTACTGTATAGTATACAAAATATAAAGATAATATGATTCATAAAGGGTGAAAGAAATCAAATGTTGTGATCTAAAGTAAAGACAAAAACACAGTCTGATGTTAAACTACGCAATTGCAAATTATTATTACAGTTATTGATTATTATTTTTATTCTCTGGCTGGAAATTAAAATGGACAAAAGCCAATTGCCTCAGCAAGGAAAATACCCCAGTGCGAAAAAGAAATAGAGAAGTATAGATAAACTATAAAAGTATAGAAAGAAATATAATATATTCTAATGAATAACAATGTAATACAGATAAATAGCATATAATCTACAAAATGAGACTCATGCCATCCTGCTCAACAGAAAAATAGTTGCACCATGTTTGAACTAAGGAAGTTCATTGATCCAACCATTTTATTGCGAAGACCATTCCACCATTTTGTCACACCCGGAATGACACTTTATAAATACTGTGTGGTATTGAGCCTTTTGGAATAAAAGAAACAGGATATAGTGGGTGATTCATAGGTACGATGCAATCCCAAGGGACAGGATACCATCAAATGCCACTCGTAATTTCAAGATTTCTTGAGCTTGCTGGCTTCATTTATACTTCCTCTTATATTGAATTGAATTACAAACAACATTTAAAATGTAGAAATAATATTTTCCATATTGAAAACAGAAACATGAAAAGAAAAGGAAAATAATTTCCGGAGATTTCTATGGCAAATGTCACGGGGAAGGGAACAGGCGTTCACGCACCAAAGGGCATCAAGAGCTCAGTCTCCCTCTACGTCTGCAAAAAGCGGATGTTGCACTTTTTCTTTTCCTTGCTTTATCGTATCAATTTTTTTCGATTTTGATTGTCTTGTAAAAATTGTTTTTTCTTTGTGTATATTTTTCTCAGTGTTTGTGTTTATATATATATATATATATATATATATATATATATATATATATATATATATATATATATATATATATATATATATATATATATATGTACAGTATGTATATATATATATATATATATATATATATATATATATATATATATATATATATATATATATACATATAAATATATGTGTGTATATATATATATATATATATATATATATATATATATATATATATATATATGTATATGTATATGTATATATATGTGTGTGTATGTATGTATGTATGTGGTGTGTAATATGTCTGTCTGCAAAAGCTTTGCTATGGGTGTAGGTGGGGGTTTCAGTATCAGATTGCCTTAGTGTAGTGACTAGTCGATTCTACTGGGATATAACAATAAAAATTACAGAAAAAAGGAAGATATCAACCTTCCAGATTTTGTTCGGTCATTTCGTTCTTATAATTGTTATGGATGCTATACTTTGGCTCAAGAGGATGTAGTTATCTTTTTGGTCTTTTTTACTTCCGAATAAGGGTTTCCTTCACAACATGCTTTAGGGTTACTGCCTTTCTTCTGTCTGTTGTCTTTAGCAAAAGCAATATCTGTCGTATTGTTACTTTTAAGCATATGGAAAGACTACTTTTAGTTACTATTTGGCTTCCCAGAAGGTTAATGTAGATTAATTTGTATTTCATAATAAAATGCTGTACCGTTGTGATTTTGGTTATTTCTATTAACTTTTGTTAGAATGTACAGTATATATATATATATATATATATATATATATATATATATATATATATATATATATATATATATATTTATATATGCACACACATAGATGGTTCTACCAATATTAACTTATGCATCGGAAAGTTGGCGTCTTACTAAAGCCTTAGAACAAAAGCTAGTTACAACTCAAAGAGCAATGGACGGAAAAAGAGCAACATGGATACGAGAGCAATCTAAAGTAGAGGATACTCTAAAAACATAAGAAACATAAATGGTAGGGAAAGAGACATATAATGAGAATGACAGAATAGATGGACAAAAGGAATAACAGAAAGTGTCCCTAGGAGTGTTTGTGATTTAGCAACAGAGTAGAAAAACAAGGTGAAAGAAATAACATTCGACTCGGAATTAGAGCAAATTAAGCACATGATTAGATTTAGTGCCGATAATACCTCATTTTCGGAGCCTATTCCACGGACAACTTATAAAGAGATCCTCCGAAACAAAGGATTATATAAGAAATATTTAGAATATATTTTGTATATATTCAAGAATGCGAGTCATCCATAAAAGGTATGAAAACAGAGTCCAATAGAATTAATGTTCAAAGCAAACTAGCCACCAACGACTGGTTTAAGAGAGACTTTGATTTCGAGTCGCCAGAAATCTCATTGGGACATCTAAGAAGAACTCACTTGTACCTGTGATTTTGTTTGCTCTCTCGACCTATCAGGCCTCGCTCCCCCTCCTCAGGCCGCCCCTTTGACACAAAATCATCCAATTCAAGAAGGGATTCCCTTTGGGATGGTTACTTTAGGAACACGATTGTAAAGGCTAACTCCATAACATTCAAAGAAGAGCATTTGATATTATTTTGAATGGAAGAAATAATGGTTTTGGTAGTGTATTAGAAACGCCCCTGACTCGCGCGCCTTTGGTTGGGAGTTCGAGCCCCGCTCAAGCCTGATGATTTTCGGTAGTGTCTGCAACCTTACCGCCCCTGTGATCTAGGGATGGGGTAGCCTGTGGGTCCACCTGCTGAGTCATCAGCAGCCATTGCCTGGCCCTCCCTGGTCCTAGTTTTGGTGGAGAGTGGTCTTGAGTGCTTATCATATGATATATGGTAGGTCTTTAGGACATTGTTCTGTTCCTTGCCTCTGCCGCTCTTGAGTAGCATTCAAACTTCAAAGGTTAACTTAACCAAGGTCCTTTAAATGTACTTTATTTCATTCACGCGAGAGGCTCGATCCAAAACGAGCTGATTAACAAAATATTTGTAATGAAGAAATAAAAGCAACAAAGTCAAGCATACAATCGTTTTGTTGTGACAGCAAGAGGTTGCGTAATGCAGGGGACATATGATGGGTTAAGGGGTTAGGACCTACCATGACCCCAACAGGGGGTAGGTGTAAGTTGGGCAGGGGAAATCACTACTTTGGTCCCCCTGAGAGGGATGGGGGAAGCCCTCGTTGGCTTAAGTGAAGGGCGCGTATAGTTCGGCTTCATTAACTTCATTTTAATCCCTCCCACCCGGTTGGTACACGAGACTGTAAACAGATAGTAATGCAACTTCAGACACTTTACCACCGTTAAGTGGTGACGTCGTTGCTTAAGTCCCTTTGCAAGGTGGGATTACACTCTGCAGCCCCAACGGGGATCAAGTGACGCGAACTTGACAGGCGAAGAAGAAACAAAATAATGAACACTAGAGAACCTGTGCTTGTTGGTGTCAGTGTCTTCCAGGTTAATTCATTTAGGTACACAATAAGCATGGTGGTGGTACTCTCCCCTACAGTATATATTAAAGAGCAAGTGTCTGACTATATATATATATATATATATATATATATATATATATATATATATATATATATATATATATATATATATATATATATACACACACACATCTTTCCAGTCACGCTCATGCAAATAGTGATGAATATGTTTCCACAAACTAATTCATAAATCGCAATGGCAAAAAAGGAATAAATAGCATTACATACAGTTTATGTGTATATATATATATATATATATATATATATATATAATATATATATATATATATATATATATATATGTATATATATATATGTATATATATATATATATATATATATATAGAGAGAGAGAGAGAGAGAGAGAGAGAGAGAGAGAGAGAGAGAGAGAGAGAGAGAGAGAGAGAGAGAGAGAGGAGGGGTGTGGTGTGTATGTGCACCGTGATTGTTATAGAAATAAAGAGAAAAAGGTGAGAGAGAGAGAGAGAGAGAGAGAGAGAGAGAGAGAGAGAGAGAGAGAGAGAGAGAGAGAGAGAGAGAGAGAGGGGGGGAAGGGGCTTGATGTGTATGTGCACCGTGATTATTATAGAAATAAGGAGAAAAAGGTGAGAGAGAGAGAGAGAGAGAGAGAGAGAGAGAGAGAGAGAGAGAGAGAGAGAGAGAGAGAGGGAGGGGGGAAGGGGCGTGGTGTGTATGTGCACCGTGACTGTTACAGAAATAAAGAGAAAAAGGAGAGAGAGAGAGAGGGGGGAGGGGGCGTGGTGTGTATGTGCACCGTGATTGTTATAGAAATAAAGAGAAAAGGTGTTTTAAGTTTGAGTGTTTATGATTATATGTATATGTATATATATATATAATATATATATATATATATATATATATATATATATATACAGTATATATATGTACACATGTGTGTGGATTTACATGCATTATCATGTTATAAATAAACACACAATGATACATACTCCACCAAAGCAAAATTAAAAGCTGTAAGTATACTGTCCCATGAAGCAGAATTTAAATTGATAGAAAATACAAGAGGACATAAGGGTACACAGGAGTCTTTCTATTTATTTCCTAATCATACTTTAATTCTAGTGACTATGGATGTTTACTAACAAATTTTCATTGATTATATTTGCTTTCAAGCTCTCCCGTTTTATTGATGGCGTGTATCGAATTATGGTCCATTATTTTTTGGTATTCTAGAGAACAGCATTCGGAGACGTTCATTGTTTTTTTAATGTTCATTTGTGGCAAGAATGTTGGCCTTGAAAATAAGACGGGACAGTATACAGATGGTGTAGCTATTGTTAGATTTATTACATCACTCATAATGTAATATAAAGTTAGTGTTAGTCTTGATAGAGATCTGTACTTTAAAATAGTGGCCCTGATCTGGAAGTCCTTTTTCAATTGTTATCACACCATGCTCCCAATCCATGAATCCCCTAATAATGTTCATATCGATTCTGGTATTTCATATTAGGTGATTTTATGTTTGAAACGACTTTCTTTTCTGTGTCTTTAAAATGCCTCTGTCATGCAAATAGATGATGATGTTAGTGCCACATACGACAGAGGATGATGGCATTAGTGTCTTATGAAACATTTTTTTTCTCGAATATTGTCAGCCTACTTTAATGGTGCACCTAGGCTTTTATTCTTTGAAATTTTAATCTTTTCACAGCAATTGCAATAGTGAGTACCACCATCGCTATTGCCACGGTATGCTTTCTTCATTTTACTGTTCAGGAGTAGATTGTACCCTGAATAGACACCTTCCTTTGTCATCGTCTATCCATCTGCTTTATTCCATAGCACACACGAGAATGATCTTACTGAGAAATAGAGATTCATAAGGTTAACCCCTTCTGAGGCTACCTTATTTGGAAAAAAGGATTCTTGGGTAACTTAAATAACCATCCATATTTATTATATAATTGTTTAATTTTCATGTTTGAAATATATCCATGCAAAAGATACATGCGAATACACTTACTGAAAAAGAAATTAAATACGTTTATCTAAGACACATCTTACCATTCGTTATTTATCAAAGAAACTCCCACAAAAACACCCAGAACGATTAAGATAAAGTTTCATCCAAGAGATCCCATGCCACCCACTTTTATCTCCTTGCAGTAGAAGTCATTCCACCCGGCGGCCCTTGTTATTTCGGTAAGCAGACCCCGAGTACTTCCGTCCCGAGGGGAACACCGGAGCAACAACTTAAGCACCCTGAACTAAATTACCTTGTTTAGCCTTGTTAAGAAATGGGCTGCATTAAACGGCCTGGGAGTAAAACAGTTCTCAGATATATAGAATTAAGCTTTGTCTAGTCTCTGTTTATTATGTTTGTTTATGTTTATGGACCGAATTTCTTCTCATGTTTACATTTGGGATATGTAGGTCATGGTATTTGCTTATTCTGGAAAGATTATGCTGATGATGTGCATGAGAAACAAAGGAGCCAAGTGTAATAGTAACTGGTGGTAAGGAGAATGATATTCACAGAAAGTGTGGCTGAGAACAACT
>NC_090730.1:149450971-149463471 GCF_036898095.1 Palaemon carinicauda | reverse complement strand
TATATATATATATATATATATATGTTATGTGTGTGGAAGTCTGTATTTGCATATGTGTGAATAGATAGATAGATGCGTTTAAATATCAGTCTGTATGTATGTTTATGTAAATATGTGTATGTCTGAATGTTATTAGCATCTGGATTTACTTCAATTCAATCCCTATCATATGTGTTTACGAAGCAAAGCTAATCATGCTCAGAAAACTTACTTTCAATGTGTTAAAGGTAGTTATAAGCTGTGTTTAAAATTCAAATAACTATTAACATGATCATAAATACTAAGTACTTGCCTGAACATCCATAGTGTAAAGAAAAATTAGATTTATGATATATCAACGAGGAAAACTTGCAAACACATGGTGAAACATGAAAACGAAAACGGAAATATTTTGGTCAATGATTCATTCTTGAAACTAATCAATTATTTTTTCTTATCCACAACTAACCTCTCCACAAGACTATGAGGAAATCTGTCAACAACCCACGGACAACTACTATAGACAGCCAGACAGGGGTATTAGGTTTCTAGCAACCAATTTTGCTGTCGAATTTAACAAATAATAACTATACCATTACATACCCAATATATCCACGAATGACTTGCCTATTGTAACAGGACATACGCTGCATATTCAATGGTAACATATATAAATTGCTAATTCTGATTGTCAGTAAAATGGTTATTCATAAAACATAACGTTTTAAAACATGTCAATGGTCACGCTCACCTGTAGATGTAGTTGTCGTTTTATAACAAATTCTTGTTTACTTTGTCGCTATTTAATCACTTCATGCTAAAAGAAAAAAAAATGTCATAAATATTGCAGCTGTGTGTGAATAAGATAGTTCTGTAGCTGCCAAACTTTATGGCATTGGCAGCAGTTCCGGTACAAATCACCCAGACACACACAGGAGGGACGAGCCACCTGGCGCTGCCCTCCCCTCCCTGCTTTTCAGAAGGCAGGGCGCATCACTCCTGAAGAGGAAGAGGAAGGGTAATGCCCCAGAAGAGGAGCAGCAGTAGCTAGAAAGAGGCCCTGATGGTGGTACCTCTTGGTTCCCGAAGGCTGAGTGTTTCGTATGTGCGCCTCTACGGTGGCACCGATCTGCCTCATCTGAACCAAATATCTCTGCCTCACTTCTCCGTGGTGTGAATTAAGCCCATCTGACACCAAATATATCGCCCTCTTTTAAATGACCGTATCTAGCAACCATTTATCTACACCAAAACCTAATACATTTGTATTGTATTTTCCACCCAAAGCTAAAACGGAAAAAAAGAATATTCTGTTATCCAGGTTGCAAACACTAATTCTGTTAGTTTTCAGTCTATTACATCCACCGTTGTCTTTAACGTAATTCCCACAAATCCGCAAGTCCTCAGCTTGCTGTCGGTATCTTGTTTCCTAAGATAATGACATCTTTAGCGGGTGTCATCCTCAAAAGAGGACCTTTTTTCCGAACGGTTTAGTTTCTTGCGTCGCGAGAAGGAACGCGGTTCAGACCGAGCATTCGGTGGGGTGGGTGGTTGCAGTATGACGGTGTGGGTGTTATGGCGGCTAGGGAAGCACTGACACACACACACGGTGGCACTCCAGTCCCAGTCTCTCTCTCTCTCTCTCTCTCTCTCTCTCTCTCTCTCTCTCTCTCTCATATCTGTTTAGCCTTTATTTTTCTTTGTTCTTTCCTTTCCAGCACCTACCACTGTTTTGCTTCTCTTTGTATGGCACTCGGTGTGTCTGTTGAATTTCCTTTATATTTGTAACATGGAAATCTCTCTCTCTCTCTCTCTCTCTCTCTCTCTCTCTCCCTACTATATATATATATATATATATATATATGTATATATATATATATATATATATATACGCACACACACTGACACGTCTAAATATCTAGATAGATATGCACAAACACACGCATACACACAGTTTTAACCCCCTCCAACCCCTCCCCCTTTTCTGAATACAACTCACTGGTTCGGTAAATTTTGGGAGAGTATGGTTTCCGAGTGTACCTCTCGGGGTACCCCAACTCACCAGGGTATAAATACTCCCTCTCCTCCTGAGCGTGATAGGAAAAGAATATATATATTTATATATATTTTCAAACACTTGCTCTTTATTATATAGAGGAAATGTATGTATACGTATGTACTATATATCTATAATATATATATATATATATATATATATATATATATATATATATATATATATATATATTTATACTATTTGTGTTTATTGCGCTTATATACAAAATCTTTCATAATATTCATCTCCCTTTCATTCCCCCTATATTTTTCTTCAAAAAATTATATTAAAATTCTTTTTATATCTATGACTTCAGGACTGAATTACCCTCTTCCTTTGATTTGTCGTTTTTTCCTTATATTTATGATTAATAGATAATTAGTTGTGTAAAACTATACATTTTTCCTTTTGCATCTTTAGTATTTAATCTCTCTCTCTCTCTCTCTCTCTCTCTCTCTCTCTCTCTCTCTCTCTCTCTCTCTTCTTCTTCTTCTTCTCTTTCATCTTCTTAGTATTCTTCTCCTTTATGCAAATCCCTCTCACATAATCTTTCGTTCAGACTCGTCTGACCCTAAAAATTTTTGGTGCACTCAACCCCGCCCATATATGGACTACATAATGCTCTCCCTCATTTCTTATAGATCTCTCTCTCTCTCTCTCTCTCTCTCTCTCTCTCTCTCTCTCTCTCTAGAATTTTCTAGTGTCAAAGCTGAAGTAATGAATTATCGATAAATTGACTTGAAAGTATTTACACGAGTCATGTGACAAATAGGATAATTCGTGGAGTTCTTTTAGCGCCGGTTATTTGAAAATTCCCGTCAATACTAATTGGCAATAATCGCCGTCAGTGGGATAAATGAAATATTGAAAAGAGGAAAAATAATCTAAATTGAATTTATTTTACAAATTCAGATGGACTTAAAAATGCTTAAAAAAAAGGCAGAATTCAAATATTTACAAAAAGAAATTTATGTAGAATATTAAAAAGTACAAAATTTTACTTTTTCGACAGACCAGGAAGATATCAGGAAACCGAGGAAATCTTCCCCGAAGTGACTCTTAACATATGTCGTCACAAGGCATCTCGCAAGTGACGTCACAGACAAATCAGCCAGCACATAACGACCGTATGACAATGTGAAGAGGACCGCATTGCGTGGGTATCCAATGCTCGTCGAAACTCCGTTGCAGGCAAGTTTCCCTTAAATTTACTAAAGCATTGAGAGAGAGAGAGAGAGAGAGAGAGAGAGAGAGAGATAACAGCCAAAGACTGGGAAAGAGTCTTGAAGGAGGAAGGGCTTGGAAGCTATACGATAGTTTTATATCACGTGTGAGAGAGATGTTAGAGAAACGACAGTAGAAAAGAGAGACGGGGACAGAGACAGGCAGTAGAAAAGAGAGAGAGGGAACAACAGACAGAGACAGAAAGTAGAAATGAGAGAGAGACACACTTAAGGAGGAGGAGATTGTGAGATACACCATAATTTTATCTCGCTTGCAAGAGCAACAAATCTTTTATATTCACTCAAGAACAGAATGAAAGCAAGGCATTATTTGCAGCTGCATTGGTAAGTGTGGTCGTATTCACATTGTCTTGATGACACTGCGCTCTTCTTTTATACTTCATATCAATGTGAACACTTATGTACGTATTTATCGTCCATTCTCTATTTGTCTGCTTTTTAT
This sequence comes from Palaemon carinicauda, assembly GCF_036898095.1. Taxonomy (NCBI): domain Eukaryota; kingdom Metazoa; phylum Arthropoda; class Malacostraca; order Decapoda; family Palaemonidae; genus Palaemon; species Palaemon carinicauda. Next base: position 149,459,750 of record NC_090730.1, on the reverse strand, counting down.
CAGTTTCTCTTTTATTGCTACTATAGGTATGTAAAGAGGCAAGTATTACTCTCTCTCTCTCTCTCTCTCTCTCTCTCTCTCTCTCTCTCTCTCTCTCTTGGTTTATTATAAAAAATAGGGATGAACCAACATCCGAATATTATCCAATCAAGTAAAAGAAGGTATAGAAAGGAGAAATTAACAGATTAGATCACGCTAATGTATTTTCGTATTTTGTCAATCCTAAACACGCTTCTTAAACAGTCAACGAACGTAGTATTTGGACAATTACTCCCCAATTGACCTCTTTGCGTAGTTTCTGTGGGAAACTGACGCTGCTCTGAAGACCATCAGGCAAAAGATCTGAGTGAAATTTACTGTGATATTTTTTTCACACAGTTTTATGTGTAGCCCAGGTAATGATACCTTCCAGATCCACCTGCATAACGTCAAACAAGATTAGGTGTGTCTGAGAATGAACTGTAAAGGCTGTCAAGGAATTTGAGGTATTTTCAGAAAATTTTCATTGTCTGAGAGAAAAAGACAACATTAAAAAAGAGAACTTTATCTCGAAGAGCAAATATAGAAATTTGCAGTAAACGTATAGGATTATCATTATTATTATTACTTGCTAAGCTACAGCCCTAATTGGAAAAGCAGGATGCTATAAGCCCAGGTTCTCCAACAGGAAAAATATCCCAGTGAGGAAACAAGGAAAATAAAATTTTCTAAGAAGAGTAACAACATTAAAATAAATATCTTATATAAACTATAAAAACTTTAATAAAACAAGAGGAAGAGAAATAAGATACAATAGTGTGCTCGAGTGTACCCTCAAGCAAAAGAACTCTAGCCCAAGACAGTGGAAGACCATGGTACAGAGGCTATGGCACTAGCCAAGACTAGAGAACAATGGTTTGATTATTTAGTGTCCTTCTCCTAGAAGAACTGGTTACCAAGATAAGAAGCTGAACATATATTTGCAAAGTATTTCACCGATAGGATCCACATGAATCTGTCATCGTTGGAAATTCTCAATCAGGACCTACTGTATGATTCTGAGGTCTTGAAACAGAGCAACCAGAAATCAGTTGAATTCGGAAGGATGTCTTTACTATCAGCAAAGTAAAAAAAAATGGTTCACTCTTCATATTACAATTAATTAATATCTGGGTCCTGGTTGGGACAACAAAAATGATAGTTCATCACAGAAAGTGCATCATTATTCAGTACCAGGAAGCTTTTCCTGTCTCAGGCCTTGGAGAAATCGTCAGATTAAAATTAATAAAATGTTTGGAAAAGTCAGAGTTATATCGGGACACGCTTTCATAAATAGAGACTACCAGAGTACGATTTTATTTTCCACCTCTTTCAGTAGAACGTAAATAAAACCATAGGGATCTTAACTTGAAGAATTACAGCTTTGCCATTCTCAGGGTCTGGAAAGTTCATTATTTTTCACAAGTATGAATATATATAGAGCAAGCACAGACAAAGTATGACCCCGGGGTAATTTCTTAATTACACTATACGACACAGTTTCTCAGGTAACACATCAAGTGCATAGTTGATATTTAGTCAAGGATGAAACACAGAACAATAATTCTTCCAGAGATAATAAAAACACTGATCATGACAAGAATCTACACGATAATACTTTAAACTGTGAGTAGCTGAGAGTATAGGTCGAAACCGTACAAATGAAAAGATGACATAGAAAAGGGCTGTAGTCTTAAGATCTAAGATGTGTACTGTACAAGTGCCCTCAGAAATATGAGAAAAAGAAGAAAAATATTAGTATGTGTTTGTTGTCATCAAGAACTTTGGAAGGGTGTCTGTGTTATCTTGATGCGTAGTAGATAGTAAGGTCTAATGGCAATAGGAGGTATTCAAGTATAGAGAGACGGATTATGAGAGGTATAAGAGCAACAGCAGACACATGACAAAATACCAAAAACTTGAATGTTCGAGACTTGTCTTACAACAGATGAGTAGAGAGAGGTTAACAAATGCTTCAATTAGTTGGGGTTGTAGAAAAGAAATTGCATGGGTATTGTCCTAATGAGAAGAGGTAAGAAGCATAACCCAGAAATATATATAATTAAATGAAAGGGTAAAGACGCAATAACTGTACTAACGGAACCTGTGATTATAGTATAGAATCTGAGAAGAATAATTTGAGTCAAATAATCAGAGCTTGTATTGAGATATTAGATAAACGTTAGAAGGGGTTGTGGGTAAATTTGTAAAGTATGAGAAATATATTTGAGAGCTTCATACAACAGTAGGTAAATATATAACCAAATCTGGGATAATAATGGAATTGAAGTCTCTTCATATTATTATTATTATTATTATTATTATTATTATTACTAGCTACGCTACAACTCCAGTTGGAAAAGCTGGATGCTATAAGCCCAGGAGCTCCAACAGGGAAAAATAGCCCAGTGAGGAAAGGAAATAAGTAAATAGATAAATTGAAGGAGTAGTAATGAGCAATTAGAATAGAATATTTTAAAAATGGCAACATTAAAATAAATCTTTCATATATACACTATAAAAAAATTCAAGAAAACAACCAGAGGAAGAAAAAGAAGATAGAATAGTGTGGCTAAGTGTACCCTCAAGCAAGGGAACTCTAACCCAAGACAGTGTAAGACCATCATGGTGCAGAGGCTATGGCACTACCCAAGACTAGAAAACAATGGTTTGATTTTGGAGTGTCCTTCTTGAAGAGCTGCTTACCGTGGCTAAAGTGTCTCTTCTACCCTTACCAAGAGGGAAATAGCCTCTGAACAATTACAGTGCAATAGTTAATCACTTGAGCGAAGAAGAATTATTTAGTAATCTCAGTGTTGTCAGGTGTATGAGGACAGGAGAATGTGGAAAAATAGGCCAGACTTTTCGATGTATGTGTAACCAAAGGAAAAATGAGCCGTAAACCAGAGAGAGGGGTCCAATGTAGTACTTGTCTCAACAGTCAAAGGATCCAATAACTCTCTATCGATAGTATCTCAACGGGTGACTGGTGCCCTGGCCACTCTAATTGATATATATTAATATAGTATGCTTATTCTAAAGAGACTGGAGAGAAAGGGTGATGAAAAGCTGAGAGATGAACAAGCAGGATTTAGAAAAGGTAGAAGTTGCACTGACCAAATTTTCATTTTGAGACATGTACAGCAATGCGTAGAATATAGAAATCCCCTTTTGAAAAAGCCTTTGATTGTGTGCACCGGCCAATTATGTGGAGAGTCCTGCGCTATTATGGAATTCCTTTTAAATATGTAAATTTGATTAAGTCTGTTCTTGAGCATAACAAATGGAAAGTTAATGTTAATGGAGTCGTATCAAACGAATTTTGCAGTGAACAGCGGAGTACTCCAAGGGAGTGGACCAGAAACGTTTTGTTGTATGTGTATATACAGTATATATACTTTTTATGCATATATACCCTTTTACCTTTACTGAAAGGGACCCTGCCTCCCTTCATCTATCTAAGCTCACTAGTCAACTAAATGTCAGGTTTCTAAACTTCTTAGGTCAGAAGTGCTTCAAACTCTATTTAAAATACGAGAGTCCGTGTTTGTATATATAGTGTTAGTGCGTATAGCAAAAATGATATACATTATGTAATAACTAAAATTTACATGGGGACCCTGCACACATACATACAATAGATACTCTAAAACAGAAATTATGTAAGATGTGCATGGATGTGCAGACAAAATTATTTACATAATGTATACGGAAATGCATTAGCTTTATACCCTTGCATCCAATGAAAAACCTTTGAGAGATAAGATACACGGTAAAGCCATTTTCCAAGATGAGAAATCCATTAGAAAATCAATGCTGAAGTTTTCTTCCTCATTATTATCACCAAAATTTATGTCTGTTTTCACCTCGTTTATATTAGATTCATGATCAGTTCTCTCACTGGATTAGTGTAATGATGATGACATTATTTATTACATATTTCATGTCTCTTATCTTGGTTTGGCTCTCTCTCTCTCTCTCTCTCTCTCTCTCTCTCTCTCTCTCTCTCTCTCTCTCTCGATAATTTTCATTCTCAGGCTAACAGGATTTATTTTCTTAACGGGGCAAAACGTCTTCTAGGTTTTAAAGTTATTGATAGTTTAGTTTGGAGATTTTTCTTCCTGCGTTTCAAAAAAAAAAAATAAAAAAAAATTTAAATATCACAAGAAAATTTTATACTCAAATAGGTGCATGTATTTTTGTATTCATTTCATTCTTAAAGTATATAGTTGTAATTTTACCTTGAGCCTCTTATTGTTTTCATTCTGAACTACATCTTGTTGTTAATGAAGCTCGTAAAAAATATGAACTAGTCCTTTTTTATAAATAAATGTATTTACTTGATTTTTATCCTAAACTGCTTTAATTTTCTTTACGCAAGAATATGGAGTTAACTTTTCCAGCATGATTGTGAATGCATTATTTCATATATATATATATATATATATATATATATATATATACAGTATGTGTGTGTGTGTGTGTTCGAGACGAAGCTTTTTTACATTCAGTATTGCGAAACAATGGGTTGTTTTTATATTATTGTTCTTGATTGCAATTAATCCATATATCTATATCTCTCATTTTTCATCAATTAACTCATGTTATTTAAAGAAAGGAAACCATGAATATTCTCACATTACATGTACTCTAAGACAAGTTGTAGAACTTGAAAATATGTTTAGCATAGTATCTGTGATTAAAAAAAAAAAATAATTTTTAAGGCTTCAATGGTATCTTTAGCTGGAACAGTCATGATGATAATATTCCCAGATTTCAGCAAGGCGGGGATCTCTACTTAATCCTACTGATTAAGAATGGCGTTTAAAGAGGCGTAAGGGCATCTACCTTGTTACTTTTCTTTTTTTTGGGGGGGTAGTGGTTATATTAGCTACAAATTTGAACTTTGGAGTTCCATAGATTTAACCACCAGATTAGGAAGATCTTTCCCACAATCATTATATATTGCTATCTTATATTATACACACTAAACAAGTATTCGTATTATTATCTGTATCTAAAAACGACATTCTCATGGCTTTTATAGCCTTTGAATGATTAGTATTAGTTTGCCTTTCTTGCCACACAGCCAGACAAAATAAGAACAGTCGCTTCTGACAGCTATACCCGTATTAACTGCCTTATATATGATATAATTGATCACAACGGCCGCCAGACGTCCTTTATAAAATGACATCAGGTTGTCGTCACATTGGTCTCATCTCTTTAAAAGAAATCCATAGACAGCAGATAATATCTCTCGGTGGTCAGCATAAGTCCGTCCTTAAGGGCTTTAGACTCGAGTCGGTAAGTCTATCGCCTCACTGATATGAATCCGGATTTTTTCCTTCCATTATCTTTTTTCCATTTTTTTTACTTTTCATTTATGGACTTATTTCGGTATTGGGTTAGCCATCATAATTACCTTTGTATAAAAATCATGCCGAGTATTTTCACGATTCCGTATTTACAGTTTATTACCTGTAAGGTAGGGTCAGTTCCCTCGATGATTAACCTTATCTTGCCGAGTTTTATGTTTTCGTTTTTTAAGGTATTTTAATGTCTTAAGATATGAAGTATTTCTAAAATACATTTTGGCTTACATAAGAGGAATTTCAGTTCTTAACGATAAAATTTTCAAAATGTATATGCACATATATGAATGTGCACAAATAGGCATATATATATTTTTTTTTCTCATTTTCATTAAATGTATATGCACATATATGAATGTGCACAAATAGGAATATACATATATATATATATATATATATATATGTATATACATATATATATATATATATATATATATATATATATATATATATATATATATATATATATATATATATATATATATAGATAGATAGATAGCTAGATAGATAGATAGATATGTGTGTGTAAGTTTTTGTGTGAACGCAAGGCGTTCGTCCCCTATTTTCAGCAATTCCAATGTTTCCACCAATATCGAACGAAACACAAAAAAAGTATCATAAATTTCCTTTTTAGTTATGACGTCCCCGATATTTTAGGTGCGTGTCTGGCGAAAGTCCAGGACCCAAATCCCTATCTGACCCAGCATCCTGTTTTTACAATAGAATCAACGCCGCGGTTTCCTTCTCCCTTTTATTCGTCCGACGAAAGAGAACACTCCTGGGACTGTGTCTGATCTCATGGTTTTCATATTTCAATTAAAAACATGGATCCAATTTAAAAAGAAAAAAAAATAGTTCAAAAGGATGTTTATTGGCCTGCGCAGAAGCTTGAGTACTCACTACAGAAAATATGTATATTTTTAACATGAAATAGTTTCCCCTAACAGGGGATGGTTTCAGAGGATAAGGCAATAAAATAGTAATGGCGCGTTCCTATTATAGTTGCTGAATCGTGGATGAACTCTGTGGGCAGTAAAACTTACACATCATTAATCATTTCATTCATCTACTCAGAAGGTATATCTATATGACTCTATATTGTATGGACAATTGCATTACCTGGATATTAAGATTTTTTTTCCCAATACGTCTTTCATGCAATCTGTCCAACCTTTTTCCACCCACCTGTTTCCTATAAACTCATAATAGAACACTTTCTTCACTAATCAATTATTGGCCATTGTTTTCTTATGGCCAAATACCAAATAGTCATATCCTTTTGTTTTACAATGCCAAATTATTTACTACTTCCTCCGGTATATGAAATAAATCCCCTTATGAATATTTATTCTCAATAGAGAGTGAATTCTGTAAGAAAAACTGCTTGTGGTTCCATATTGTAAGACCAGCATATATATATATATATATATATATATATGTGTGTGTGTGTGTGTGTGTGTGTGTATGTATGTATGTGTGTGTGTATAGTATTGTATTGTGCTATAGAGGGAAGCATATTTTACTAACTTCAGAATAATGGTAAAGATGATATGTCTACAGGCACTACAGATGCAAACATCCATATACTTTCTTCAATAACACTCAGTTTTCCATTACAATGACGGAAATTTAGTCAGGTGTATCAATTATTATCAACCATATTTACTTTTAATGTTAGAGAATTTAAAGTCACCATAATCAAGCAAAAGATATTTATAGATACATAAGAATGTATAATAGGTTTGGTTTGGTGTTTCCGATCTGCATGCTGGCTTTCTCCTGACTCCTGGTAAGCTGTTAGTCATTTCCAGCTGATCATGAACCCTGTCCTTATAGCTGATGGTATACAGAGTATAGTTCTCACAAATGTCCATTCAACCGTGTTTGCTAGTTCATGTGATACTTCTAGAATCGATAGCGCATTGCAGTAGTACATTACCAACAAGTGTACGAAGCAAAACAAAATGTCAATATTGGGCCAACTTGGCGTTAATATAAAGCGGTTTTACATGTGTTGACATCATTATAAATAAACTGAGAATGACTTCATTTAAGATTTTGTAACCTCCATGTTCTGGAAAAATGCCAAATTCGTGCAAATTGTCAACCTTGGTTTGACGATTCATGGGTAAACTAAACCCACTTTTCAACCCATTTCATTCCCGTTCCCTTTTCCCTTCTTTCATTTTGTTGTCGAACCTCTTTCACGTTTCATTTCATAATACAAACTCAGGGTTTTCACTAAGTTTCACCTCTGCTCGGCGCTGAATGCTGTCCTCGTTTCTTGCGCCAGGGCATGTGACCTAAATTCATAAATCCAATCCAACGGAGACAAGCATATAAATCCCAGCCTATAGTGACAGTCACTTTAATCTAAATAATCAAAACTATGCGATTAGTCTCCAGAAAACAAATGTATTTTGCAAAAACAAAAGGAACGCCCCTCTTTCTATTTTGAGTCTCAAGTATCTAATGTTGACTTAATTGTTGATGAAATCTTTGCTAGAGTTATCTTTTCTTTATTAGTGCAAATAGAGCAGTTTTAAGCCTTAACTGAGATTTTGAGAGCATTATTCATTGATGCAGCAGCGTGGTATGAAATTCAAAAGATATCTTGGCATGCTTCCACTTTAGGATCGATAGTGAAGGAGTAATTTTGATTTTTAGTATTCATTATGATCGATATTTTCTTCTACTCTAAGTTATCTTTTTAGTAGCGCTTGTTTGGCTTTTAGAAGTAGTCACATCAATGCTCAGTGCACCAGCTCTTGTTCTGCCATTATTGGAACAATGTTGTACTATGAGTGATAAAGGCAACACAACCTTTATCAACGAGACATTATTTCTTTAAGTAGTAGTATCCGCTTAATCAGTAATGATAACACGCACATACACACACACACACACACACACACATATATATATATATATATATATGTGTGTGTGTGTGTGTGTGTGTGTGTGTGTGTGTGTACTGTATCTATATACTAAATAAGTTTACCTCTACCAATTATTACCCTAATAGAGGGAAACATGGTATAAAACATTGGATTCTCGCTTTTCGGCAAGTACTTCTAGATGGATGATAGACTCATACCTCTCCCCTTATAACTGCGAATCAACACAATTAACCAACTACCATGTACCTATCCCAATCCATAGGTCAACAGTGGCCAATTGGTTTTAACGGAACGGGCCCAGATATTTTTCTCCCTCTGATATTGACCGAGAGTTCTCGTTAGATACATGAGCGTCCTAATCACGAACTCTAAATCAGAAAGACGCGGCAAAGAACGAACTTTAGACTATAAACGAAAAAAGAAAAAAAAACCATTGGCAAAACAATGGATGTTTATGAGTAAAGTGGTGTCGATTTATCAGAATAG
>NC_090730.1:149428471-149445971 GCF_036898095.1 Palaemon carinicauda | reverse complement strand
CAAGAACAAAACTATGAAATAATTTGAGGATTCTCACCTTCGAATAAGGCACCAATAATTTAATTCTAACTCCTTGCCAATACTTTGAACACTGAGTAAGCCATTCTCTCTCTAAAGAAAAATTAACTCCAACATTGCTAATAAAAACAAGATCAAATTAAAATTTATGTATATATTTTTTTTATTTATTTATTTATTTATTTATTTTTTTTTTTTTTTTTTTTTTTTTTTTTTTTTTTTTTAAATAAGTATTGGTGTGAAATTAATATATCATTTGTAAATTAAGGGCAGGGCTACACCTCAAGACTTGGTAATAACAATATCAACTGTTTTCAACGAAAGTCGTACGTTGGTGAAATAAAAGAGCCCATAAAAACTAAAAGATTGGGTAAACATCAAAAGTTGAAGCCAAGGGTACTTATGGGTCATTAAATGGCAGGATGAAACCACCATCCTGGAGTGGGGCGTAATGCAATGTAAGGAGATAGTACTACACTTCATATTGAAGATAATCTCTCTCTCTCTCTCTCTCTCTCTCTCTCTCTCTCTCTCTCTCTCTCTCTCTCTCTCTCTCTCTCAGACATGCATCCTACATCCTATTATCAATTTTAATTACCAATTATCAGCTTACTGGACTTTTAATTTAATTTTTTATGTGTGCTTATAAAGAAAATCTTAATAAAGTCTTCTTTAGGCGGCGTTGTTGGCTTTATTATTGTAACAATATAATCCCATTGCTTTAACTAAATGCAGCATGTACGTACACTTAATTCGCATAAAAAAAAATCTGTCTTATACTTTAGTTAGTTTATGCTGAAACTGTGATCATCTACAACTCCTTCAATAACTATTCCTTTTCTTCAACCTCTAATGTTGAAACTATCTCTTTAACATCAGTTTTATATGGTATTCTTTGCCTTTCATTTTTTGTTTGTCAGTCAAAAAAAAAAGAAAAACAATTAAAACCTACATCCTTTTTGTTATGTTGAGACGAATCGAGGTGCTTATGTTTCGAATTAATATAACTGACTTTAATTTACTTGTAACAACAGGAAATACTTTATACTTGTAAAATGACAACAACCAATGTTATAATAAAAGATAAATATCAGAGCGAATATCCGACAGGGCCTTTTTCGTAAAGTAAACTTCATAGAGAAAAGGATCAACCCTAAGTATTTAATGAACTACTATACTCATTCTTGTTCCATTTGTGTAGCCAAAATCTTATCTAGGATTATTATTATTATTATTATTATTATTATTATTATTATTATTATTATTATTATTATTATTATTATTATTATTATTAGTTAAGCCACAATAACTATAGTTGGAAAACCAGGGTGTTGTAAGGTCAGGGGCTTCAACAAGGAAAATAGATCAGGGAGGAAATGAAATAAAGAACTAGATGTGTGCCCGAACGTATAAAATTGTTTTAGACACGTTCCACGAAATGAAGATTAAAGCAGCCTTTCTAACAAAAGAATATTTTTTTTTTTTAAATAAAAGTCACTTGAATAGGGAGGGGAATTTATATTTGAATCCATGTGTTTAGCAATTACTTCTAAAATATGAAAAGATATCTTAGAATAGGAAAGTACGATTCCTACTTGAGGATGGGACCATTTGTTCAGAAGTATTAAAAAAAAAAGTGACAAAGTACAGTTAAATAGATATTCTCGGATAGAACTTTTGGTTTTCATTTGACCCTTGAAAATAAATTCAAACTAAATCGATCATTAGCATAGGAACTGGATATTTTAAACGTAATGAATTGCTTTAAAAGGAATTACTAAGCTGAATGGTTTGCATTTCTTTGTTGTGTTAGAATAGAATGCATTTCCTTTAATTTATTACTAGTGTGCCCAAGCGGTCATATAGATATGCACAAACACGTACACACCATTCAACCCTTCCCACTCCTGCCTCCTTTCCAAAGTACATCCTAGCATTTTCTGCAATATGCCGGAGATTGAGGTTTCCGAGTGTAACTTTCTCGGGCTACCCCCTCTCAACTCTCAGCAAGGTATGACTACTCCTCTCCCCACTACCCGAAGGACGGAGAGAGGTCAACTAGTCTTACGTTACGTTTGTCAATTCCGCTGAGTATATAACAGGATATATATATATATATATATATATATATATATATATATATATATATATATATATATATATATATATATATATATATATATATATATATATATATATATATATATATATATATATATATATCCAGGCACGTTGTTCTTTATTATGTAGGGGATATAACCTCTTTCAAAGATTTTATTAAGTGGTTTGTCCTATTACTAGATATGTAATTGTTTTATGTACACTTTGTACTCTTTAGATTAATGTTATTGAGTCTCCTTTTAGTCATCAAACACTTTACTGATATACAGTTAAGCACATTCATTTCGGATTTAGTGTGTAAAGGGGTTTTTTTTTTTTAAGAGGCCGTAATCTTCCGCTGTGAAGAAGTATTGAAGACTGTTGAACTAAATGACCTACCATTGATTATTAATTAACAAATAGATACGTGATACGCGGAATCGATAGATACTAATATCAGCCCTGTGAATTCCTAGAAAAGAAAAATTAAGTCAGTTTCCTAAATCAAAATACATTTGGCGAATTTAATTGGATGAAAATGAAATGATTTCCCATATATATATATATATATATATATATATATATATATATATATATATATATATATATATATATATATATATATATATGTATATGTATATGTATATATATAAATATATATATATGTATATATATATATATGTATATGTATATATATAAATATATATATATGTATATATATATATATATATATATATATATATATATATATATATATATATATATATATACATATATATATTTATATATATACATATATATATATATATATATATATATATATATATATATATATATATATGAATATATATATATATATATATATATATATATATATATATATATATATATATATATATATATATATATCCTTCCCCACCAACACTGATCGTTAATCGTGCATCTCCGCTATTTATATCCAACGGCATTCAGAAATCGGGCTATCATATCACTCTGATCAAATTAGCCAATCGAGATTTGATTGATTACTTGATATTAATGACTGACGTCACGAAATAGTTAAATGAACTTTGAAATTGTGAATTTAGTTGACTGTCGTAACACTGTGGGTGAACGGCGATGTAAATGGAAAAATGGGCGTACGTTTATCCCACTTATAAATCTTTAAAAGAAATGTATGAAATTTTGTATTATGTGAATTTGATGAGTGGAAGCATAAGAAATTTGCTTTTGTAAATGGCATTAGTAATACTAGTCTAAAAGCGAAGCGCATGGCGCAGTTAACAAAGAAATATGAAAAAAAAAGTGAGAAACTAACATGAACAGCGAGATACAGTTGTTGTTAAACGATGTGGTATAATTGCTGTACTGTATGACTTTGAAAATATGTCACCGTTTGTTAAGCTAAGATTAGATAATATTAAGAATAAATTTCAGCTATCCAAGCTTAATCTAGAATCGGTGATTTCGCAAAAAAAAAGAAAAAAGATTGAATCAGTAGATGAAGTTGTAATGAAGATGTTTGCTCCTAAAATTAAGAATGAAGTTTCTGCAGACAAAGTTAAGGAAAATCAATTGATGGTATACGGTCTTCTGAAACTTAGAGAAAACTTACCTATAAGAAAAAGGAGATTGCTAATTTACTTAAAGATATAACAGTGGGTGGTTATATGAGGTCTACCTCGAGCACCAATATAGTTGTAACTTGTTACTGGTTGATCAAGTAGGGATTTCGCTGCAGCTAAAATGCATAGCATGGCTGAGACTGGAATAACGGGAAACTAACACCAAGCATTATGATTTGCAATGTTTATGATGAAGAGGACGATGTGGTTACGTTGTCTACTATTAAGGCTGGTTTTTGGGTCCTATACTGCAGGATAAATCAGCATTTGGGAGAGGACAAGTATAAGATATTTTAGAACTGCACCAGATGGGACTGCTCATATCATTACAATTTGTTCCTGAGATACGAATCATTCATAATAATGGGGCACTCATGACATAAGTGACAGATACCATATGTTAACTTGTTCTTACTTTCAGAGATACTGTATGGTCGAATTGAGAAAGAACGAAAATTTAAATTTTACCGGTGATCATGATGCAAGTTAATTGGTTCATCAAATGCATGAACGATTTAGGACAGAATCATTAACATATGGGACTCGAAATGCCGTAAAGCTTTTGATGTGGAAATAAAGTGAGTGGCCCCAAATACCGATCATGGATACAGACGTTTAAGATTTGAATTGCCAGTTATGAACAGAAAAGTGAGAATTATTGTTTTTAAATAATAATATAGTAAGTCCTTTGGTATTATTCTTAATTGTTAAGACAATATCCAGCTGAATGGTGGAGGGGACTTTCGGTGGGAAATGGTGCTTTAAGTCGTTGGGGGTTACGATATTTTGGTTTTGTTAAGTTGATTCGAAATTCGTAGTGTTACTCAGTGAACGTCATTTACAAATATGTCTTTGTGACAAAAAGAGAGATGTCCGAAGTGCCCCAAAGTTTCTCAAATATAGTAGGACCAGATAAACAGACTACAAAGTACTAAGTAGTACAAAATGTATGGTACTTTGAATGCCATACTTTTAATATGATGTGTTGCCAAACTTATAGTTTTCGGGATCTTTCACTTGAATTATATAAGATGATTCCAACTTTACGTTTCTGTTATTAGAATAACGAATTCAATTTTTAGAAAACTTTATCTTCAGAGTTGATGGCTTAGAAATTTCTTAATAATTAATTAGTGAGAAAAATATTCAGGAAAATAATCTTACTGTTACCATGTCTCTTAGATAAAGTAATTGAATAATAAAGGCTACAACAACAGAAAACTTTTAAACAAGCTGCTGCCTGTGCTCTTATCATATATTGTCTTTTTTTCTCTCAGTAAAAAGAATGTTTGGAATATCATATTCCGATGTCTGCATGAATATAAGATGGGCTAAAGATATGTGATATTTTACTAATACTTAATAAATAGGGGTCTTGGGAGCAGCCCAGGGTCGATGAGATATTGCAGACACTAATGTAATGGATATAGTGCACCTAATAAGGTTCATGGGGTGGGGGGTTAATGAAACATCATTATTATTATTATTATTATTATTATTATTATTTGCTAGGCTACAATCCTAGTTGGAAAAGCACGATGCTATAAGCCCAGGGGCTCCAACAGGGAAATTAGCCCAATGAGGAAAGGAAACAAGGAAAAATAATATATTTTACGATCAGTAACCTTAAGATTAATATTTCCTATTAAAACTTTAACAAAACAAGAGGAAGAGAAATAAGATAGAACAGGGTGCCCAAGTGTACCCTCAAGCAAGAGAACTCTACCCCAAGACAGTGGAAGACCTTGGTACAGAGGCTATAGCCCTACCCAAGACTAGAGAACAATGGTTTGATTTTGGGATGTCCTTCTCCTAGAAGAGCTGCTGACCATAGCTAAAGAGTCTCTTCTACCCTTACCAAGAGGAAAGTGGCCACTGAACAGTTATAGTGCAGTAGTTAAACCCCTTTGGTGAAGAAGAATTGTTTAGTAATCTCATTGTTGTCAGGTGTATGAGGACAGGAGAATCTGTAAAGAGTGGGCCAGACTATTTGGTGTATGTGTAGGCAAAGGGAAAATGAACCGTAACTAGAGAGAAGTATCCAATGTAGTACTGTCTGACCAGTCAAAGGACCCAATATCTAGCGGTAGTTTCTCAACGGGTGGCTGGTGCCCTGGCCAACCTACTACCTACTGCTAGCTACATGAAATTTGACATTTCCTCCTTTTTAAGCTATTCTCTTAAGGCAAATAATATAAAAGAAAAACTGACATTAAATTCATTAATAATTAGAAATGGATCTATTGCATAATATTAAAACCAGCCTGTCCCACAAATTGTAATCCGTTAGGTCTCGCTGCCGCAGCTGCCCGTATAATCCTTCGATAACGCTATTTAGGGAGATGAAAATATATATGCTGTTTACGCATTGCGATTTCGCACAAAAACGTTGAATTATGTTCTTCGATTTTTAAATTCCATCATTCATGCATGATGGTTAATCGGATTTCACATCGAAATTTTCTGCATTTAAAAATGAAATTAGGTTATGGGATTCTTTCTCACTCATGCACTAGCTGTTCGTTGGTTTACATTTCAATAATTTTAGCCAGTTTCCAGTTTCTTATATGGACATTCTATTATGTGTAAATCTGCTTATAAACTTAGACAATATTATCCTAGTCGATACTCGTAAATTATGCTTATCTATTAGTTCATCACTGCCGCATTTACTATAAAGATTACTATGAAATATATGCAACAGACTCAAGATATAAAAATCTACAGAAGATATATATGATAAGAATAAGATGTGCCCTGAAAATCAGCAAATCATTCCAAAAATCTCTGGCGAATGCTTAGTACACCATTCTAAGCAACGACGTATCATGTGATTTTAAGGATAAAAAACTCAAAGTTAAAATACTACTGTATTAGGAAGGTACTACAAAAACGGATCTGTAGAAATTCATAAGTCATTCTTGACTCTTACTGGTGTAAACATTGATTTTATTTCAGCGTTGTCCTCTTTCTTACATTGAACGCTGTGTATTTGATTACAGCAACAGCACTTGGAACTTAGACTGATTTGTTCTTTATTATTCACTATCTAAACAAAATTTCTCTCGCATTTCTACAAGGTAAATAGTTTTCCAAGGATACTGGGAATTAGTGAAATCGGTTTTTGTATCTCCTTAATTTCTAAATACTTATCATAGCCCAAATTTTTATTCGAATCAACCACCAAAACTGTAAGGCTTTTGATTTCGTTCTCGCTCTACAATCGCTTTCATAGATACAGGCTAATAAAAAGTATTACTTTAAGCCTATTGATCTGCTAGTCATCTCATATCACCAGTAGTTTATTCCATAGGGCACAATCAGCTGATATTTCGCCTCCTTTACGAATTTAGAATAGTCTCACTATACATTGGTTTTGGCAGGAACTGCCATAAAAACCCCGTTAGCCAAAGTCTCTCCTATGACTTCCCATCCTCTTTCTCTGATTTAGTTTCTAATTTGACCGATCTTTCTGTTGCAGTTAACTGTATCAGAGCCAGTTTCCTTAATCCCCTGTGCGGTCGCTGTGATCTCGTCTTTCCTTTACCCTTATCCCTTGCTTCTGCATCAATTTTTTTTGTTTACAAAAGATTCATTGATTTGGCTTCATCTTGGACTAATTTGTTAAAGAAGTTTGATATTAACATAGCCAAGCTATTACAATGAGTTTTTTTCTTTTAATTTCGATTTTTACGTACAACTTAGTTTAATAACTTCCTGGCTTTTCAAAAGTATTACAATAAGTGGTTGATGTTATTATTCCACTTGGAGCAACAGAAGACCCATTAAGAACCTTAACGTAGATTGGATGTTGTCGATGTTAACAAATAGTTCAGATGAAAAAGGTCATAGAAATAGTTAAAGGAACTTGGACTAGAAAAGTATTGCAGGATAGAAGAGCAAACTCTCTCTCTCTCTCTCTCTCTCTCTCTCTCTCTCTCTCTCTCTCTCTCTCTCTCTCTCTCTCTCTCTCTCTCTCTCTCTCCAAATAGTTGAATAAACACCATAATTGGTCTTCAGATAATCGGAATTTTTAAAAATATTATATTCAAATTCAGCAGATGAAATTGATTAAGGAAGACACACGTCAACCGTCTATGTAGTTGATGATGGCACAATATTCATGTACAAATTCCATATTTTTTCAACATTATTTTATTGTTTAGTGAATATGAAAAGAGTACTCATAAATAACAGATTTCGGGGCATATGAAGCTCAAAAACTTGAGTAGTGGGTGGTTTAAGTAAGAAATTTATATTCCTTATAACTCAGAGCTGCAGGTTTGCAGTAAAATTCTTTTACCATAATTCTTTCCAGACTAAGTTTTATGACTTATGAATTTCGTGTCCCACACACGTGACATTCTCTCTCTCTCTCTCTCTCTCTCTCTCTCTCTCTCTCTCTCTCTCTCTCTCTCTCTCTCTCTCTCTCCATAAATATGTATATATCAGATACAAACGGAAGTAAATGAATAATTGATTGATTTCGGTATTAAATTTCCTACTAGGTTTATTAGACTCCGAACCAGCAGTTAGTATTCCCTTGAGAAATGTTTAACAATCACCTCTTTTCAAAGACCAAGAAAATGCTTTAGAGCAGTGGGGTCCAAGAATTAATAAGGATATCGCGTCGCAGTATTATTATCACGTGATGAAGCACGTTTTGACGAATCGACCCTTCTCTCAATTTTCATGGTTCTGATTTCTCACGCCCCCTCCCCCAACCCTCCACTCAACAGAAATCATGTCTCACCTATTTTTTATTAGTTTCATGATTTTTGGACTGAAGTAGAAAAAAAATTCACCAGACTACGTAGCACTTTCCAGGCCACCTCATTCTATAATTACAATGCCAAAACCACCAATTCCAGACTGGTGACTTGGGTATCTCTTTTTTTCGCTTAGTTTTTTTTTCAGTTCTTTAATTCAAGTACAGTATTGTACTTGCGGGTTCGCCTATTTCAGTGTTAGGTTTCACGCATTTTCATTTATACTTACTTTTCTGTATATATTATGACTAGAACATGATTTTATTTGTCTTATTGAAGAGCTATTTTACACCAAAACAGCAAAATCCTCTGCTTAAACTTTTAGTGCAAAGGAAATGGGAAGTGGAGTCTGGATACATTTCACTTTATCTAAAGTTAACTAGGTACACAAGTAAGATTAGAGACAGTAGAATACGTAGACCTAAGTTTATAAGAAGACTTAAACAGAAAAGAATGTCAATATAAGAAACTGTAAACAAAGGTAAAATTACAGTTAGGCTAAAATTATAGAAAAATAAGCAATAAGATCTGTCAGACTTTATTTTCTCGGGGACAAATTACAATTAAGGAGTTTTAAAGGTTTGAAATGCCATTCATGATTGGCGGAGACAAGGGACAGTGACAATGCCTCAGACACTGACAATATATACTGTACATATGATCAGCGCCCAATCCCCCTATCCATCCAAGCTGGGATCAAGGAGGGCCAGGCAATGGCTGCTGATAACTTAGCTGATAGACCAATAGGTACTCCCCCCCCATCCTTAACTTACAAGGATTGTGAGGTTGCAGCGACCAAAGGGGTTAACGAGTTTGAGTGGGACTCGAACCACAGTCTGACGACCACCATGCAAGGACGTTATCATCAGACATCACAAGAAATAATGTAAACAAATTCTGATTTAAAACATAGTAACCATGAAAATTGCGATCGATTAGTTTCTCGGCAGTTTAAGATTAACTGGTTCTCTCTTTTGAAAGGTTACTTTAGTCATTTTATCATTAACTTAAAGATTTCAAATCTACCCCTCGGGCAGTCATTAAGAAAGTATGCTTCCCAGTATGATGCTATAGTAAAGGGCAGAAGGTATAGCTACATTATGTATCTTTATATCAGAAAAAAAACTGACCAAGTGAACACAGTTCACCACACAAATCATTGACAAAAGGCTGTAAATCCCTGCAATACCTTACAAAGTTGAGTCTTGTTTTGTCCCTTATCCCCCCCCCCCCCACAGAAAACGGGAACTATTGGCAAATCTTATTTTATATTCCTCTCGACAGAAAAACGAGAAATACACCATTTCAATGCCATTTCTTTTCTCTCGTGCTTAAAAGACGGATTTTGAGCGAAGCGCAAAATCTATTTTTGGGTGAGATGGCTATGTCGACCTGATGGAAGTTCCTATAGGGTAGCTTCCTAGGGTATATTACAACTACGGCGATATTCCCAGAGAATTTACCTTAAGGTACCCAGAATTCTAACTCCTGGAGCGAATATCCCTAATGAAAGGGATATCGCGACATATCAGAGGACGTATTCTTGACACGCCACATGGCAATCTGCACCCCAAACAGAGATAACACATCGAGGGGTCAATTGGCAAGAAACGAAAACGGGAAAGAAAAAGGGGGAGCCGCTCCCAAGGCTCCCTCTTCTCCAGTTTCGTAAGCGTGCCTGGCGCCAATCCTGGCGCCATCTGTATTCCTTGTAGCGTACACGAGGTGCTACAGATACTGTATGTAGGGAGGGGTCCTACAGCCCTTTCATAGAAAGGGAAGGGCGGGTCCATCAGGACGACATGGCCATCTCACCCAAAAATAGATTTTTCGCTTCGCTCAAAATCCGTTTTTTGGGCTCAAGCCATGTCGTCCTGATGGAAGTATACCAGAGCATTACTGTATCTGTGGATTCTCAGAACGTGCCGTACTCCCCGGAGGTAATTTTTCCCGGTCGACTAGACCTAGAGACCTAAGATGTTACCGTTATACATCTTTTCAACTAACCATAAACCATGTTAGAGCTTCCTGCCCCCTACAGGGAAGAGTCCTACTAGACTCTGGAAAAGTCTCGAAGAGTACATATACCTATGTATGAATACCAGGCAAGCTAATATAGTGGTCTCACCCTATATTAAGTACAGCATAGTTTGTAAAGAACCACTGCGTCAATATGAAATATCGACCAGTTCTCCGCACAATACTTGTATTGGACAAAGGTTTATATCCGCATAGGAGGAAACTTGTAAAACCGCCACCGTCCCCTTCTGGGACGCAGTCCTCCCGTTAAGGGAAAGCATAAACCAATGCAACATAGCTTGCATATAGGAACAATCTATTAGAATTATCCCAGATAAATATACATAGAATGAATGCTCAATTATATCAATAAATTGACACAGGTGAAGGAGACGCAAGGTTCTCAAGAACAAGTTTATTGATAGACAATAAACAGACAGGTTAACCACAATTCTATATATATATATATATATATATATATATATATATATATATATATATATATATATATATATAAGAAGAGGATAACCAAAACTTTAAGCATAAGTCTGATAGTAAACAGAAACTTGTTTATCTGAAAGAAAAACATTAGTGCCACTTTTAACATACCGAGGTATGAAGGTCAGAAAAGTCTGTATTACTAATCAGATACATTAGCGTTAGAAACGCTCGGCACACATGCCTGCACTTATGCTAGGTTCACCTTTGGAAGTGGAACAGTCAACGTGGGCACCTCAGTGCCCTCACTTAGTTTGTAGCACAGTATGTAACTACACACTCACCCTGGAATTAATTGTCCCAATTAAAACCACTGTTCCTCGCAGAGTTAAACAGCAGGGTTAACGACGCAACCCACTGCTACCACAGAACTGTTTAGTTGCTCCACTTGCTTCGTATAGTGGCGAAAGAACACTCTGGAAGACTTCCAGCCAGTGTATGAACGAAGATGTTCAAAATCCATACAATTAAGGAAATTTAAGGATGAAGCAACTTTCCTCGGATCTTGACCTGCGGGTGTACTGTCAGGATCCGCTCTGCGAATAAAATATGTGATTTTCGCCCTGAATTGATTCAGTGATAAATTTGAGCCTGATGTTTCTCCCCTGAATAGTTGACCACCCTTGAAGTCTGAAGTTCTATGAAGATAGACCTTTAGGCATTCTACTGGACATAGAGATGCATCTTCTTTCAGAGGGCAGATTCTCCAGGGACCCCACCTGCTGGTGGGTAACTCATTCTTGGTGAGAAACGTAGGATCCGGAAACAGGTTCAGTTCTCCCCCATCCGGGAACTGAACACGACCTTCCTCTCTCGAGAGGGCTACAATCTCACTAACCCTGGCCCCGGACGCGAGTGGAAATAGGAAAATAACTTTTTGGGTCAAATCCATTAACGCACCCTCCTCATTGCTCCACAGAGAAGCGAAATGAAGAACTTTGTCTAAAGACCATGAAATGGGCTTTGGAGGTGCTGAAGGTCTGAGCCTAGCGCAGGCTTTCAGAACTTTATTGCCTTCTAATAGATTTGCACTTATTTTCCTCTAGGAAGTCTATGCTGGCTTTCGAAATCCCGAAACGCTTTCTCACCGCTAGGGAGAGAAAATCATGAGCTGCAGGGTCCGGGTTTTCTGTAATGAAGCGCCGACAGTCGACTTCTGGACTCGCTGGGTCAGAACTGGATCTGGTAGCGGTACAAACTTCAGCCATAGTTCCAATGCCAGGGGGAACCACACGCTGTTCGGCCACTTGTGGGCCACTATTGCCGCTACCCCCTTGAAGGATCTCAGTTTGTTGAGGACCCTCAACAGAAGGTTGTGAGGAGGGAACAGATAAATCCTGGACCATCTGTTCCAGTCGAGGGACATCGCGTCCACTGCTTCCACTAAGGGGTCCTCGTACGGGGACACGTACAGAGGCAACTTCTTGTTGTCTTTCGTCGCAAAGAGGTCTATCTGCAGTTCTGGGACTTGATTCAGAATGAAGGAGAATGATCCTGTGTCTAAGGACCATTCCGACTCTATCGGTGTGAACCTGGATAGAGCGTCCGCTGTCACATTGCGGACTCCTTGAAGGTGAACTGCCGACAGGTACCACTTCTTCTTTTCCGCCAATCGGAAGATGGCCAACATCACCTGGTTGAGAGGTGGTCACCTCGATCCTTGTCGATTCAAGCATCTCACAACTACCTTGCTGTCCATCACCAACCTTATGTGGATCGAGTGACGTGGGGAGACTTTCTTCAAGGTAAGGAGCACTGCCATAGCTTCTAGAAAGTTTATGTGAAAGGTCTTGAATAGCTTGGACCAAGTCCCCTGGACTTTTTTCCGATGAGAGTGACCTCCCCATCCCTCCTTCGAGGCGTCTGAGTGAATCGTCACCGACGGGGGAGGTGGCTGAAGAAGAACCGACTTCTTTAGATGTCTGGCTTGGGACCAAGGCCTGAGAAGAGTATGTAGCCGAAGCGGAACTGGTCTTCTCAGATCTCTTCGCGCGTTTGATGCATAACTTCTCCAAACTCCGGTTGCATCCCTTAGCTGTGCTCTTAGCACTGGGTCTGTCACCGAAGCAAACTGGAGAGAGCCCAGTACCCTCTCCTGTTCGCGTCTTGATATCTTTTCGGAATCTAGAAGTCTCTTGACAGAACCCGCTATCTCCTTCCTTTTCTTCGCCGGGATGGAGAAACGGTGTGACATTAGGTCCCAGTGGATTCCCAGCCACTGGAACCTTTGAGATGGAGAAAGTCGAGACTTTTTTCTGTTGATCTTGAAGCCTAGATACTCTAGGAACTGGATCACTTGACTGGAAGCTTGCAAGCATTCTGTCTCGGATGCTGCCCACACCAGCCAGTCGTCCAGGTAGGCTACTACCTGAATTCCCTTTAGGCGTAATTGTTTGAGAGCTACGCTCGCAAGCTTCGTGAAAATCCTTGGGGCTATATTTAGCCCGAATGGCATGGCTCTGAAGGCGTATAGTCTTCGTTGTAGCTTGAACCCTAGGTAGGGGGAGAGTCGACGGTTGATTGGAACGTGCCAATAGGCGTCTGACAAGTCTATGGAGACGGAATATGCCCTCTTGGGCAGTAAGGTCCTTATGTGTTGCAGTGTTAGCATCTTGAATTTGCAATTCACTATGAACTTGTTGAGTGGCGACAAGTCCAGAATGACTCTGAGCTTTTCCGAGTTTTTCTTGGGAACACAAAACAGCCTCCCTTGGAATTTGATGGACTTCACCCTTCGGATCACTTTTTTCTCCAACAGTTCTTGAACGTACTCCTCCAGAACGGGGGTGGAGTGTTGGAAAAACCGAGGGCACGGGGGTGGAGTGCTGTACCAGCTCCAGCCCAGTCCGTTCTTGAGTAGGCTGTGGGCCCAGGGATCGAAGGTCCACCGATCCCGAAAATTCTGAAGTCTCCCTCCTACCGGCATCATCTCACTTGGACTGCCGTCCTGAGGTCTTGCCTCCCTGACCGCGACCACCCCTGAATCCCCTTCCCCCTGAGGGGCGCCTAGACGAGCCTCTGGCTGCTCCTCTAGGCTTTGCTCGAAAGGAAGTAGACTGCCCTTCGAACGTTGGGGTGAATGCCGTGGACTGTGTCGACACGGCCTGGAGTACCCACTGGAATGTGGTCGGGGTTTGTGCCACCATCTGGGGCACTGAAGGCAATGGCAATTACAGTTGCTGTTGCTGTTTAAGAGGCTTGGCTGGCCGAGACGGTAGCCTAGTCCTCATAGTCTTCCTCTTTGGTTGAGGACCCTCATCCGGGGAAGACTTTCTTTTGATAGCCAGGCCCCACTTTTGGAGAAGGTTTCTATTCTCCGTGGCGGCCCTATCAACAACTTCTTTGACCAATTCGATAGGGAAAAGGTCTTTGCCCCAAATGTTGGAGGAGATTAGTTTCCTTGGCTCGTGCCTCACCGTAGCCGAGGTGAACACGAACTCCCTACAAGCTCTCCTCGCCCTGACGAAGCTATAAAGATCCTTCGTCACTGTGGCCAGATGAGTCTTGGCCACTACCATGAACATTTCATGGACCTTGGGGTCACTTGCCATCGTCTCAAGAGTAGTCTGAAGAGACATTGAGGCAGCCCGTCTTTCTTTTGTCTCGAGCTCTCTCCGCAAAAGAAAGTCAGACAATTTAGGGAGGTCCTCGCCGAACTGAAGTCCGGCAATATCAGCCTCCAACTTCCCAACTGAGAAGGTAAGATGGACGTCCTTCCAGTCTTTGTGGTCCATAGGCAGGGCCAGCGACAAGGGTTTACACTCCTCCAGGGAGGGGCAAGGCTTGCCGGCCTCGACTGCTTTTAGTACAGCCGCAAACCCTTTCTGTAAAAAGGGGAAGGCTCTAGCAGGAGAGGACACAAAGGAAGGGAGCTTCTTACTCAATGCAGCTACCTTTGAGTTCGTGAAGCCCCTCTCTTTCATCGAGGATGAAAGCAAACCTTGAGCCTTAGCATGGTCCATCACTATGACCTCCTTCGGCTCTGTCTCCTCCTTTGAAGCTGGTTCCTTCCTCAGCCGGACATAACAGTCCGGATATGACCCCTTGCTGGGCCAGAATTCCACCTCCTCTAGGGGAACTGAACCCAACTTATCCGAGATGACGATCTTTCCAGTCGTCATCGGCATGTGCTCAGCATACCTCCATGGGTTAGCATCTGAGCACAAGGGAAGGTCTTTCACATTGAGCTTTTTCTGGGGCCCATGTGATGCTGCAAGCCTCTGCATCTGCAGTTCCATTGCAGCCGCCTTCTCCTGATTCTCCTTCTGCATTTGTTGGATCATTCCAACAATGGAGGAGAGGGCCTGTCCCAGCTCTACTGGGAGAGCGGACGATGTTGAGGGAATAGGCTCCGGGATCTGAACCGGAGTAGCCGACACCTCATCGGCCTCTTCCTCTAAAATGTCTGGGGCTTGAACTTCATCCTGGCCTCCTGCCAGGAGGTCTTCCTCCAGACGCTCGTCCACGTCAGACATCCTGTCATCCAACTGGATGTCTTGCAAAGCGACCGCGACTTCAGCATCCACCTGGATCTGAACTTGAGGGATCTCCTCTTGAGGCTGGGGAATCACTGCATCAGCTGATGCCCTAGGGAAAAGATACGCCCTCATCTTCTCACTTGGAAGATAAAGTCCAGAGGTGTTCTTCTGGAAGCCCCTTACCCAGGTACGAAGCTTCTCCCTTGCTATATCCCTTGATTCCGCCGTCCTAG
Source organism: Palaemon carinicauda (assembly GCF_036898095.1). NCBI lineage: Eukaryota > Metazoa > Arthropoda > Malacostraca > Decapoda > Palaemonidae > Palaemon > Palaemon carinicauda. The sequence goes on along the minus strand of NC_090730.1, from coordinate 149,430,231 downwards.
GGGAATCAAAGGCCTCAGTAATCAGGTTAGTGCACACGGTACATACCTGAGGGTCCCAATACTGGAGATCACCCTTGGAGACAGCGCATGCTGCGTGCCTCCTACAAAACTCATGTCCGCAGAGGTTCTTCCTGCGGACGTTGCAGAAAACACTTCTGCACTTCGGAGGGTTCTCCTGTAAAGAGAAGAAATTTCCATGAGTATCAAGTGAACTATGTATCACTGGATATGCACAGTTAGCATAACAATTCAGAAAGGAAAGACACACACTTGTGTTTCCTTCACAACCAATTGTTGCAGCCTTCCAGATAATAAAATTGTATGGTTAATCTCTTCTAGAATAACCAATGAAAAGTTTCCAGAGGAAACAGGTGTAGCTCACACCTAAGCAATGATTTTAAAATCCTGGATAATGGACAAGAAAGAACTCACTTTCTTATCTGTAAGGCAACAGCAAAGGGCTGTGCAAGACAACACAAAAGTGTTAGAACACACAGTGCTGTACCAAAACTTATACTATAGTTTTCTTCTTGCAGTATATGTTATACTGAAGAATACTGGTACAGTATAGAAGGTTATGTGCCGGCCAGCACACACCATAACTAGCTTTAAAGTATACTACTTAACAGCTATAAGGCGGCAGAACGCTGGTTCAAATGCATGTGCCGGCCGGCAACAGCCAATGTCGGCTACACAAGGTAGCACCCGGATGCCGGCCACTGCTCCTAGCAACCGGCAGACAAGGGCTGACATTAGCCGGCCGGCAAAGGTAAACAACCGATGCCAGCCAGCAGCAAAAGAACCAAAGGACTACGACTGCCCGGCTGCCGGCCTCATAGGCCGGCAGCCGGGTCGGGTACAGCACTAGAAGAAAACAGAATGGATGCCGGGATAAGAGCGTAAACTACCTCCAAGCCCAGCAATCCGAAAGAGTGCATATAAGGAAGGGGAGAATCTAATTCAGGCTTCCTGACCAATGCCGTCTGGCTCTACAGGCAGGCATGGATGAGGGACCAAGGGATGTCCGGGCAGCACTCAAGCAGAAGACCCTTGCCGGCCGGCAGACTCTGTCGGCCGGCAAAGGACTGAGTCAATTCCACATCCTAACCTATCCTAGGTCCAGATGTAGAATGACGTACAGTACTGTAATGGCTAGGCCATTACGGAGATAGAGGGGGAAGGGACAAAAGAGGGTCCTACCAACCTTGCTTTAGTGAAGGATCACCTGCAGCCAAGAAAACTCATCTTAGCCTAAGGGAGATTCAAGGAGGGAGGCCAGCAATACTTGCCAGCTCCCAAAGAACCAAAGCAAGGAAGTTGTTGCTACTCCCAGGGAAAGGATCTTATCCTCCCACCGAGAACAGCTACAAGGACTAGTCTGCTAGATCACAAAAGAAGGAATCATCTCGTACAGAAACCTTCGGTAGTGACCTAAGGAGGCTAAGCCTCCTATGTCTGTGTCAGGCCAGCGAGGGAGACTCTACCCCAAGCCAGACAAACACAGACTCAGACTAAAAACTCTGTTGTTCTGTCCCTCTCTGAAACCAGACTTACTGGAACAGGAAGGTACAGTAACACCCCAGTATAGTTTTATCGAAAGTTAATTCAGATAAACCACTTAGGGATAAGCCCAAGGCTTAAACAGAGGGAAAGGGATTGCATACCTTCTCCGAAGAAAAGAAAGCAACCGGGGAGTATGAGAAAGTATACTAAGGTTCCATAAGCAACTTAGCCTAGGCACCAAGAGAATCGATTACCTA
>NC_090730.1:149328471-149425971 GCF_036898095.1 Palaemon carinicauda | reverse complement strand
ATGGACAAACTCTATTGTAATGCTCTTGGATGATCGTTTTGCCTCCTTGCAATTAAATGCGCAAGTTTAATTATTTTTTCAATGTTTCATATATAAGCTGAAGACCCCTTCGGGTTAAACCAACTTTCAGATATTATTATTATTTATAATCAATGTTTATTCATCACATAGGCCTGTATGTCTGCACAATTTAATACACAAATTAAAATAAATATAAATATATACTTAATTATATATAGGCATGAGCACCTTGACGAAATAGAGACCTAGGTAAGTAGCCTTTGTTGATATAGCCAATATGGGCGCTTTTAATTTTTGTTTTGAAAATCTGAGATGCCCCTTTGATGTTTAAAAATTGAGATGCCCCTCCCCCACACACACTACACACTGAACTGACGATGATACTTGTCAAGTCACCTATGCGATCGGATATAGCATGTTTACACAGGAATAATGATACTTTTAGGGCCTGGCCGAGACTGACCTGATATGAAATGATCAGAACAAATACGTGCGTAGGGTAGTGAGGATTCACGTAGATCAGCCCGTGATATTCTGGTCAACCACAAGTCACGTCTGCACTTGGATAATTCCTCTGTATCTTTGTCCTGATTCTGAATAACTGCCGGTATGCGGTAGAAACTTTTGTCATCTCTTTGTCCTCGATTCCCACAGCCAGCAATAGCGCAAAAACTGGGCATTGTGTGAATGTGAATGTGATGAAATGGCTAAATATTCAACAGTTCAACCATAGCTATTCACTGAACGCGTTTTTGTTTGCCCTCCAAGATGGCGGACCGGAAGTTTGATGGCGTGTATTGAAAGAACTCTATATATGTAAACTTAAAATTGTGTGCTTGTTAGTCTAAAGATGGGACACTTATTTTCTTCATTTTCTTCAGGAAATTTTTATGGATACCACTCTGAAGGAATGAATCTAGATAAAAAAACCCTTATATATATATATATATATATATATATATATATATATATATATATATATATATATATATATATATATATATATATATATATATATATATATATATATGTGTGTGTGTGTGTGTGTGTATATATATATGTGTGTGTGTGTGTGTGTGTGTGTTGTATTATGAAATTATGAATTATGTAGCTTAAAACGTAAGATGTTTATGTCAATAAGATTAAAAGAAAATAAGCGGCATTTGATTACTAAGATCATGAATGAATACCGGTCTTATTATCCAATTATTATCAATTGAATATTCAATACAAGTATATTTTTACTTAAATTTCATATAAGTAGAGTTTGGCAGATTTCACTGTGAAATGACCAAATTTGGCGGGAAAAAATGTAAAGAATTAGGCCGGGAGAGCCATTGGGAACCTCTCTAACCTGCTCCCGAGCGCTATTTATTTTCCCCGGGCTCTTTTTACTTTTCCGGGCGCTCTCTGACGATTTTTAGTAGGACTCCCTTTCACGCGGTTGTTTAGTCTTTCTATGGCAGTCTATACTCGCAAATTGTCTTAGCTCGTCAATCTATCGTCTTCTCTTCCATTCCCATATTGTTATTTTTGTTGTTCATCTATTATCAGTCTTTCTCATTATTTGTCCTGTCCATGTCCGTTTTTTTTTTTCTTTCATTGTTAGAATATCCTGTACTTTAGTTGGCTCTCTTATCCATGTTGCTCTTCTCCAAGATTTTTATGCATAAGTTAATGCTGGTAGGACTTTTTTTTTAAATGGCATTTTATTATCCATAATCTCATTTTGTTCTTTGATTACCAAAAGCGCTTCACCCCAAGTAAACCTTCGTTTGATCTGTCTCATGCCCTTGGGAAACAATATTTTTATAGATAACAAGCTTACAATGGTCTTTATGACTTAATAGTGTCAAGGTTATTTGTATTACCTTATTAAATCAAAGACCCTTTCAGATTGTTCAAAGTTTATTGTCTTTGTCTTTAAATGATATTATTTTTAATGCATTATTGGAACTATAACAAGAGGAGTAAAGGGTTGAGAGTCATTACTAAAACTGAATTATATATCAAGGTTTGTTGTGAACCTTTGAATGTGATCTTGTGATGCCTTTCCTTGTTATGGAATATAGACCAGTGTAAAATACATGAGTTTAGAACGAATAGATAGTCAAAGTGAACAGCAGTAATATATGAGTGACCTACGTAGGCTTAAACTTTGAACACTTGAATTTTAATGTGACGCTGAAGCTGTAGAAACCGAAACCATTGTAAGTTGAATTAAGTGCTGTTACTGTATTATAAAGTAAGTACTGTAAAAGATATTGAAAGCTAGCTTAGGGGTGAGGATTAGGTTCATCAAAGGGAAATATGGAACTCTTAAATACAACATTTTAACTAAATCTCACATTTCACTACAAAGTAATTTCCTGTTAATAAGTAAAACTTGGCCTAGTACACTGTAGTGTAGCCTGGAAAGCTGCTGGTGTGCTTCGCTAAAGATTATAACCTTACAAAAATGTGTGTGCGTGTGAAGAGCGCCCAATGAAACCTAATTCCTCGCCAAATAAGTACAGTAAATTATATTTCCTGCCTACATACCTAAAATGTTAGTTGATGTCTGCATAGTATGTGTTTTCCCCCAAATCTGTTTGAATAATAATTACCGGGAACTCCAGTGAGAAATCACCCGGAAACCACGAATTACTGGAATCCCCAGGTAAATAATTGAATCCCCTTGAAAATTACCGAAATCCCCTACAATATCACTGCAAACCCTTAGAAATCGATAAGTAATATGTGTTTATTAATTTACATTATATTTTAGTAAATTGATTGAATAAAATGTGTATTTTAAAGCATTTTTTCTATATACCCTTTACACAATAAATAAAAGGGTACAGAACCTATCAAACCCACCTAACCTAACCTAGTAGTTCCCAGGTCACAAGTCCTCGGACCCCCTTCCCAGCTCACAACCCCTATTATTATTATTATTATTATTATTATTATTATTATTATTATTATTATTAAATGCTAAGCTACAACCCTAATTGGAAAAGCAGGATGCTATAAGCCCAGGGGCCCCCACAGGGAAAATAGCCCAGTGAGGAAAGGAAATAAAGAAAAATAAAATATTTTAAGTATAGTAACATTAAAATAAATATTTCCTATGAAAACTATAAAAACTTTAACAAAACAAGAGGAAGCCCCCAGACCCCCTTCCCAGATCACAACCCATATTCTACCTGCATATTTATAAAAAATATAAATGCCAAAAACATAAAAATAACATATTTTGATAAAACCACATATTGTTTATTGATTTCTAAGGGTGTGCAGTGATATTGTAGGGGATTTCGGTAATTTTCAAGGGGATTCCAGTATTTACCTGAAGATTCCAGTAAATCTGGGGTATTCCAGTAATTTGAGGTAGGCTACCGGAAATTACCCTGTGTTCCCCATTAAACTTTGCAAAGGAAAGAGGTACTGTAGTATCGTTATTCACAGATGGGGCTTTACCCCTCAATGACCCTCCACTTATTATTATTATTATTATTGCTACTACTTGCTAAGCTACAACCCTAGTTGGAAACGGTGGATGCTATAAGCCCAAGGGCTCTTGCAGGGAAAATAGCCGAGTGAGGAAAGGAAATAGGGAAATAAACTACAAGAGATGTTTAAGAATAACATCATTAAAATAAATATTTCATATAAAAACTACATAAACTTTGAAATGGCAAAAGGAAGAGAAATAAGATAGAATACTGTGCCCGAGTGTAGCCTACCCTCATGCAAGAGAACTCTACCCCAAAACAGCGAAAGACCATGCTACAGAGGCTATGGCACTATCCAAGACTAAAGAACAATGGTTTGACTTTGGAGTGACCTCCTAGAAGAGCTGCTTACTGTAGCTAAAGAGTCTCTTCTACCCTTACCGAGAGGAAAGTGGCCACTAAACTATTACAGTGCGCAGATAACTCCTTGAGAGAGAAGAATTGTTTGGTAATCTCATTGTTGTCAGGGGGTATGAGGACAGAGGAGAATGTGAATAGAATATGCCAGACTATTCAGTGTATGTGTCGGTAAAGGGAAAAAATGAGCTGTAACCAATGAGAGATCCAATGTAGTACTGTCTGACTAGTCAAAGGACTCAATAACTCCTGCAGTAGTATCTCCACAAATGGATGGTGCCATGGCTAACCTACTACCTAAACAAACCTGAAAAATTTTGTAGGTCTCTCACCTAGCCATTTTTGCATGAAAAACAATTTTTTCTGTTAGTTTTCTTGTTGTTTTATTGTGTCCTGATTTTATTTTATTATCTTTCACAAAAGTATCATTTTCTGATGATCCCCACCCATTATAACCCCCCAACAGCAATGGAGGAATCCCAGCGGGGGAATCGGGGACCATTATTATAGAGCAACATGGGGAAAACTTTACTAATAAAGAAATGTGGTTATATGTGGAAAAACTAATATTTTCTTTGAAAATTACCTTTATTATATTTTCATTGCAAATAAATAGTTAATAAGATTTACCCGAATATATCCTACGGTAATGGGGGCCATCCAGTGGGAACCGGGTTTTTTGGGTGGGGAAAACTTATTGGCAAATCGATAAATAATGGTAAAACTAACCTTTTCTTCTCTATACATTATTCTCTGGGACACATAATAAATCTACAAAATATAGCAGAGTTTCACATGAGTATTATTATTATTATTATTATTATTATTATTATTATTATTATTATTATTATTATTATTATTAATTGCTAAGCTACAACCCTAGATGGAAAAGCAAAATACTATAAGCCCAAGGGCTCCAACAGGGGAAATAGCCCAGTGAGGAAACAAGGAAAAATAAATATTTTAAGAATAATAAAATAAGCTACACTTTCAGCTCGCTTCATTCCAGGCAAAAGGAATGTGCTCGCCGACAGTCTGAGCAGAGCGACGCAGATAGTGAGTACCGAATGGTTTTTGGATCCTCTTTGTGGGGTTCCCCTACTGTGGATCTGTTCGCTACAGCGCTGACCTTCAAGCTCCCGCTGTACTGCTCCCCAGTCCCAGACCCCAAGGCTCTCTGGCAAGATGCCTTCCAACAACGGTGGGACAACATCGACATTTACGCCTTTCCCCTGTTCTGTCTGATGAGGAGGGTACTCAACAAGACCAGAATATCGGTCAATCTATCGAAGACCCTGATAGCATCACGCAGAGTGGTTTCCGGACCTTCTGCAACTCCTGACGGAGCCTCCGAGAGAACTCCCTCCACGTCATGAGCTACTCAAACAGCCACACGCCAACATCTTTCACAAGGCCGTAGCTTCGCTTCGGCTTCACGCCTGGAGACTATCCAGCACCTCCTCGCTGAGAGAGGATTTTCACAACAAGTTGCGAATAGGATGTCTGGACACCTGCGCAGGTCATCCGCAGGGGTCTACCAGGCGAAGTGGCGAGTCTTCTGTGGTTGGTGTCGTGGAAGGGGTATCTCTCCACTCGATGCCACTATTGCAGCAATAGCGGAGGTCTTCGTGTATTTGCGGGAAGAAATGCGCCTTTCAGTCTCGGCGGTAAAAGGCTATCGCTTAGCCTTAAGCCTAGCCTTCAGGCTCAAAGGAGTGGACATTTCTTCCTCGCTGGAACTTTCTCTACTCATACGGAACGTGGTTCGAGTTCTCAGGTCTCTGAAGAGACCTCCCTACGAACCATTACGCCAGGCTTCAGATCGCCACCTTACTTGAAAGATGGTGTTCCTGCTAGCTTTGGCCTCGGCCAAACGAGTCAGCGAACTCCATGGTCTCTGATACGACATCGCCCATTCAAGGGGATGGGGGGAGGTAACGTTCAGATTCGTCCACGAGTTTGTTGCCAAGACTCAGAATCCGGGAGTGCCGGACCCTAGGTTCGACTCTCTCCAGGTTTCGAGTCTTGGTTCTGTAACAGATGACCCAGACCATCTCCTACTGTGCCCAGTAAGGAGTCTGAGGTTGTATCTTAAAAGAACAGCTGCAGTTCGTCTCCAAGTGCGAGCCTTGTTTGTGAGCACTGGGAAAACGAAGAGGAGGATCACCAGGAATACCATCTCAGCTTGGATTCGCAAGGTAATACACCTAGCCTTGAATCCTGACCCTCCTCCGTCACGTCGCCCCAGAGCACATGTCAGGGGCATAGCTACGTCCCTGGCCTTCAAAAAGAACTACTGTATTCAGTGACGCAGGTCCTGCAAGCTGGGGTGTGGAAGCGTCAGACGACCTTCACAGCCCACTACCTGCAAGACGTGACACACAGGAGACTTGAGACGTTCTCTATCGGCCCTTTGGTGGCTGCAGAACAGCTGGTCTAACCTCAGGCTCCTTAATGGACAGGTAGCAGAAGGTTGAGGGCATTGTTACCCGGTTTTAGTCTGCATGAATGAAAAGGTTTGTGTGGCCCTTATTCTTTTCTTCATCCTCTCCTCCCTTGGAGAAAGCAGTATCCTGGGTTCTCTGCACAGCTGACCTCAACCACTGCAGGTAAACCATGCTCCCTTGTGTTCCTAGTATTAAGATTAATACTGTCGCGTCCCCATACCCTGACGAGGTGGTATTGGGAGAGTCCTAGCCTAGATTTCCATCTCAAGAACTCCAGGTCAACTTCCTAGGACAAGTCACTCTTCTCACCTTCACACACAGCTTATGTAGGCCGCAGCAGTTGCACAGCAATGCTAGCGAGGTGCAGGGGCTCCCTATTCCTGAGTACTTACACACTCAAATATGGAGTCCCCGGGCAAAGCCAAAGCCAGTATGGCAGGGACTTAAAAGGGTGAGTCACCCATATTAAATAGCGTGGTTTGTATTTCAGTTACGGAACAAATGACAAATTCGTAGATAATTTGTATTTTTCCTAACTTTACAAACCTTAGCTATTTAATCAAACTTGCCCGCCAGCCCTATCCCCCGTAAATTCCTACCTCTAAGCAAAGTGAAGTATTCACCAGTGTGTGTGAGGGGGGGAGGGGGTAGCAAGCTACCCCTCCCTACACCTTGCTAACTAGCGGTGGGGTAGTAACCCTCGTTAAAAATCTAATGGCTCGTCACTCAGCTCTGCCGAAGTAATAACCCATATTAAATAGCTAAGGTTTGTATAGTTAGGAAAAATACAAATTATCTACGAATTTGTCATTTTGCCACAACAAGAAGTTGATCCTAATCTTAGTACCTGTATACAGTACTGCAAGATATGCAGCAGAAACTCTCTTCCCTCATTCAAGACTATCAGCCCGTCTGCGGGCAAGAAGAGAGTGGCTCACCAAGACACCGAGCGTCAGGATTCTTCACACCTTGACGCCAAGCGTCAGAAAGCTAAGAGTCGAGAGGTTCTTGACGACGAGCAGCTTACCAAGCGTCGGGAGCCTGGTAGCCATGACGCCGAGCGTCAAGTAGTTGGACGTCGGGACGCCGAGCGTAAGAGCCTCGGACGTCGTGAAACCGAGCGTCAAGATCCCGAACGTCATAGTTCCAATCGTCAAGATCGCGAACGTCATAGTTCCGAGCGTCAAGCGTTGGAACAACGTGATGCCAGGCGTCATCATATTGGACCCCTTAACACCAGAGGTCAGGATCTTAAGGAGTTGCCTCCTAGGAAACAGGATATCTCTACCTCGATTAGAGACCTGTCGGAGGAAGGGATCGACGATCACCTTTCCCCTAGTGATCATTTAGAGGAAGTCTCGGAAGAAGAAGATTCCAAGACCCTTCATCCTTCGGTGGATTTAAAGAAACTCATGAGAGTTTTCCCCGCCTTCAGAGTTTACGCTAGGGAAGGCGTCGAAGGAGTCTCTGTTCACAAAGATGGTGTTGTCTCGCTCATCTAAGAGAGCCTTAAGAATGATGGGGGACTGGATGCAATCCTAGAAGGACCAGGGAAAGACGGTTTTCTCTTTTCCCCCGGCTAGATTGGCTTCCAGATCTAGTGTCTGGTACGAGACTGGAGAAGTTCTCGGCTTGGGAGTTCCTGCCTCTGCCCAAGGAGACTTTTCGAGTCTTGTGGACACCCCTCGTTGGACAGTCATGAGAAGAACCAAAGTGCTCTGGTCAACGTCGGAGCTTGATCATCTTCTCTAAGGCGTCTTCAGAGCTTTCGAGGTGTTCAATTTCCTTGACTGGACTTAGGGAGCCTTGGGAAAAAAAGTTTATACTTTGAAGGATGTGGACACTGAAACCTCATCCACATTATGTCTTGCATGGACAAAGCCTTAAGAGACGGATCCAATGAGTTGGCGGCCCTTTTTTCGGCGGATGTTCTTAAGAAAAGAGCCCAAATGTGCTCTTTTTTTGTCTAATGGGGTTACACCCATACAAAAGTCGGAATTGGTAAACGCACCTCTTTCTTCCTCCCTTTTTCCTCAAGAGTTGGTCAGAGAGGTCTCTTCCGCTTTAGCCCAAAAGGCCACACAGGATTTGGTGTCTAAAACAGCAAGGAAGGTTCTGCCTACTTCCTTCTCAAGCCGCAAACCTAAGGAAGAAACTCCATTCCCTCAGTTTTCGCAGCCCTTTCGAGGGAAAACTTTCAGCAGGGGTAGTACCAGACCCGAGGGTAGGAGAGCAAAGAGAAGAGGACCGAAACCAGGGCGAAGCAGAGTCTGACTGCATTCGCCTTCAGACAGCAGTAGGAGCCAGCCTAAACAACTTCTGGTGAGCTTGGGAGAGGAGAGGAGCAGACCTTTGGTTCGTACAGTTACTAAAGGAGGGATACAAAATCCCTTTCCTGGGGGTTCCTAGGGAAACCCCCTTTAGTAGTAACTCCGATAGATCTCTCTGCCAGATATAGAGAGGAGTCAAAGATACAGGCTATGCAACATCAAATGTCTCTCTTATTGGAGAAGGAGGCAATAGAGAGGGTGCGAGATTTGCGGTCACCAGCTTTTTACAACCGCTTATTCCTGGTTCCCAAGAACCCGGGGGGATGGAGAACAGTCCTGGATGTAAGTGCTCTCAATGCCTTTGTTCAGAAGACAAAGTTCTCCATGGAGACATCGAAATCAGTCCTAGAACAGTAAGAAACGACAACTGGATGGTCTCTTTAGACCTCCAGGATGCTTACTTCCACATCCCCATCCATCCGAATTTTAAGCAATACCCGAGGTTCATGTACAAGGAGGAAGTTTTCCATTTCGGGCTCTTTGTTTCGGCCTAAGCACCGCCCCTCAAATATTTATGAAGCTGATGTCAAATGTAGCGGGCATGCTGCATTCAAGAGGTATCAGAGCCTTCCTGTATCTGGACGACTGGCTACTTAGAGCTCATTCCTACAATCACTGCCTGGAGGATCTGCAGATGACATTGAGGTTATCAGAAGAACTGGGTCTTCTGATAAACAGACAAATCCCAACTGACACCATCCCAAGACATCCTTTATTTGGGGATAGAGATTCGGAGTCAAGTTTTTTAGGCTTTTCCGTCTGCCTCAAGGAAGGAGCAAGCCCTGTTGAAGCTTCATTGCTTAATAGAGAAACGGAAGTGTTCTGTGAGAGAGTGGAGGAGTCTGCTGGGAACTCTCCTCGTTGGAGCAGTTTGTCTCCCTGGGAAGACAGAATCTTCGCTCTCTTCAGTTCCACCTCAATTGACATTGGGAAAAGGGAAAGAAACTGGAGACAAAATGTATCCCCATTACAGAATCCTTAAAAAGTTGGCTTCAGTGGTGGAACGACCCAGTCAAACTTCAAGAAGGTCTCTCCCTGGAACAGAGGAACCCAGATTTTGTGTTGTGTTCCGACGCCTTGGACTCGGGGTGGGGAGCAACACTGGGCAAGTTGGAGATCTCGGGTTCCTGGACAAAAGATTAGGAAATCCTCCACATAAACCAGAAGGAGCTGTTGGCAGTCCTGTTGACCCTCAAAGGCTTCGAAGGGTCAGTCCTGTACAGAGTGGTGTAGGTCAACGCCGACAACACTGCAGCGCTGGCCTACATAGCCAAACAAAACGGAACCCACTCGAGGTCCCTTTACGAGACTGCGAGAGAACTTCTGTACTAGGCAAAAGAGAAGAATGTAACCCTTGTAACAAAGTTTATTCAAAGGGAAAGGAATGTGATGGCAGACAGTCTCAGCAGGAGAGGTCAAGTTTTGTCCACAGAATGGACACTTCATCAGGAGGTCTGCAAGAACCTGTAGCGGATTTGGGGTCGTCCTTGTATAGACCTGTTCGCAACCTCGAAGACGAAGAGATTGGAGACATACTGCTCCCCAGTGCCAGATCCCGAAGCAGTCCACATCGACGCTTTCCTATTAGACTGGTCCCACCTGGACGTGTACACATTCCCTCCGTTCAAGTTTGTGCACAAAGTAATGCAAAAATTCATGTCACACGAGGGAACCAGATTGACTCTAGTGGCCCCTTTTTGGCCCACAAGAGAGTGGTTCACAGAGGTACTAGAATGGATGTTGGACACCCCGAGAAGCCTCCCATTAAGAGTAGATCTACTCAAACAACCCCTCTTGTAAAGGTACCATCAAAACCTCCAAGCTCTAAATCTAACTGCCTTCAGACTATCGAAAAACTCACAAGAGCTAGAGGTTTTTCGAAGGAGGCAGCTAGGGCAATTGCAAGAGCAAGGAGGTCTTCTACCATCAAGGTTTACCAATCCAAGTGGGAGGTTTTTAGAGAATGGTGCAAAGTCAACTCTGTTTCCTCTTCCAGTACCTCTATGACTCAGATTGCTGAGTTCCTGGTATACCTTAGAAGGAAACGTAGGTTTTCAACTTCAACCATCAAGGGGTACAGGAGCATGTTAGCGGCCGTCTTAAGGCATAGGAATTTGGACCTTTCTAATAATAAAGACCTCCAGGATCTTCTTAAATCCTTTGAAACACCTAAGGAACGACATCAGGAATCGCTATTTTGGAATCTGGATATAGTCCTGAAGTTCCTAATGAGTGACAGGTTTGAGCCCTTGCACTCAGCTTCGTTTAAGGACCTCACCATGAACACACACTTTTTGGTCAGTCTTGCGACAGCTAAAAGGGTCAGTGAGATTCATGCCTTCAACAAGAACGTAGGCTTCAGAAATAACAAGGCTATCTGCTCCTTACAGCTAGGCTTTTTTGCTAAAAACGAACGCCCTTCTCAACTCTGGCCCAAGGCTTTTGAGATTCTGAACCTTTCGGATGTGGTTGGAGTGGAATTGGAGAAGGTCCTGTGTCCAGTAAGAGCCCTCAAGTTCTACCTGGAAAGAACAAAAGAGTTACGGGGCAAGTCGGAAGCACTTTGGTACTCGGTCAAGAAGCCTTCGTTACAGATGTCGAAGATTGCACTATCCTTCTTCATCAGGGTCTTAATAAGGGAGGCTCATTCACATTATAGTGAGGCAGACCTCAAGCTTTTGAAGGTCAAGACACATGAAGTTAGAGCTGTGGCAACTTCCGTAGCCTTCAAGCAGAATACAGTAGGTCTTTACAAAGCATTATGGACACAACCTTCTGGAGGAGTAAATCTGTGTTCGCCTCACACTATTTGAAACGTGTCCAGACTCTTTATGAGGACTGCTACACTCTGGGACCATTCGTAGCAGCGAGTGCAGTATTGGGGGTGGGATCTACCACTACATTCCCGTAACCTAATACCTTTTTCTTCTTTTGGAACTATTGTATTTTTATGGTTTTTTGTGGAGATTGGACGATAGTCTTCCACAATCATTGATTTTAGTCAGGTGGTCAGTTTGTTCCTTGAGAGCGCCTGGAACAAGGGTATTGGAGGAGGTCCTGTCACATAGAGGTTTTTATACCGGTTTGACAGCTCCTAGAGGTCTTCAGCCCCCCGGGTGGATCGTTGGATCTCGTAAGGCAAGCAGACATAATGAGGCAGGAATTCATTAACCTTGGACAGGTATGATGGGTCGTACGCGACCCCTACAGCATGTTCAAAACCTGTTTTTTCAATATTAAACTTACCCGATAATCATGTAGCTGTCAACTCCGTTGCCCGACAGAATTCTATGGAGGGATACGCCAGCTATCACAATACTAGAAAGGGGTGTATTTACCAGCGCCACCTGTGGCCAGGTACTCAAGTACTTCTTGTTGACACCTCCTCAATTATTCCTCTGTCGTGCTTCCGGCAAGACGTTCTGGGATACGCTTATGTTCTTGGAGTATTTTCACGACTTTGGTGAAGTATTTCTCTTTGATTTCGGCTGTCGCTTTACTGGAAACTTCTATATTAGCTTAGTTAGCTTTTGGAATTAATTTGATTAATTATGGTGACGAGAGAGTTTGAACTCTCGTTCACCTTTCAATGGCCGACCCTTCCCTTAGACGGTAGTGTTGGTGTCTAAGAGAGTATAGACTCTCTTTCTTAATTTTGCTTAACGAAAGTTATAGATTAATTTATATCTCTCCGCCTCTTATAGGCCTCTTCGATTAACTTCCTTTTATTATAAACTCATTAAAATTAATTTTTATATTTGTTTATATTCGACCTTCCTAATAGTAGGCGGTCTTTTACCGAAGTTAATAAACTTTGAGCCCGTCATTTCGGTTTTACCTGTTAACATATTATGCTATTTCCGCCACAGAGTTTGAAAGATTTTCTTTGACAGTCTCGTACTGTTTTCAAAGTTGAACTAACGTTTTGTTTTGTCTCTGCAGTTGTTGACGTTCAGAACGTTCAACTTGCACTCTATCGTTACGATAGAGAAAGAATGTTCACGGTTTCACGTTGCAGTAAGAGTAACCGTGTCTAGCGTTTTGTTCATTCTTTCTTTACTTAATGGTTTTGATCCTAATAAAGGAACTTTTCAGTTTTTTCCTTTAACAATAATATGTTTTAACGATATATATGTTTGGGCTCTTCTCTCAGGTTCTAAGTCAAGAGAGAGAGAGAGAGAGAGAGAGATAGAGACGGAGGGAGAAAGAGGATAAACGTTTCATTCAAGCCTGCCAGGCGTACGAGTAACGTCGTTATCGTTTTTGCTCTTCTCCCTAGTCTCTTTAGGGGAAGAAACTAAACGTTTCTAGAGTGATCTAGTGTTTAGTCTCTTTCCAACCACTGAATTATCTTTCATTAGATTTTTCTGTTACATTGTAATTCTGTTTTCGCAATTACTAACTTTGAGAAAGGATAGAATTGCGTATTTCAGGTACAAACCACTTAAAGTTTCGAGTTCAGTGAAATAAGTGCAAACAGAAATCAAAGTGATAAGTGATTAGTGCGTGAGGGTACTTTTGTGCGCGCCAGTCGTCCTCCCAGTCCGGGACCTCTTGCAAGCTCCCAAGCCCAGGGGAGAAGCAATGTCGAAGGGCATAAGGGTTCAGCAGGCCTTGATCGGCGCACAGAAGTATTCTCGGTGGTTGTGGGCGTGTCTTACCGAGACCGTCACTCCCACCCGCAGACGATTGAGCCCTTATTTTGCTCGTCTGCAGAAGAGATTAGGGGAGAAAATAAAGGCAGAGTAACGCTGGTCTCAGGTCTCAAGACCTCTTAAACGTTAAGTCCAGACCTATGCCAGACGTACGAAGTTAAAGTTCACAACCCGAATGCAGTCATTGGGTTAGCTCTGACTCTCCTCAGTCATCAGTTGATTACACTCCGCCTAAGAGGAGTAAGGTTCTGCCACAACAGATCTCTGCTGTTAAGGCTTTACCTCAGCAGAACTTAGTGTCTGCCGACCCCAAGTTAACTCTACTGCAGTCCATACAGTCACAACTTTCGGTCTTGATGCGTGAGTGTCGGGCTGAGAGTGTTGCGCCTCCGCCTACACTCCCCCCCGCCTATGATCGCTCCGCCTGATCACAGTACCACCTGCCAGGCGTACGATGTTGTGAACTCTACTACAGTCCATGCAAGCACAGCTTTCGGACTTGATGCGTGAGTGTCGGGCTGAGAGTGTTGCTCCTCCGCCTCCGCCTACACTCCCTCCACCTACACTCGCTCCGCCGGATCGCAGTACCATCTGCCAGGCGTACGATGTTGTGGACTCTACTACAGTCCATGCAAGCACAGCTTTCGGACTTGATGCGTGAGTGTCGGGCTGAGAGTGTTGCTCCTCCGCCTCCGCCTACACTCCCTCCACCTACATTCGCTCCGCCTGATCGCAGTACCACCTGCCAGCAGTTCCACCTGCCAGGCGTACGATGTTGAGCCACGTGCTGAGTTTGCTGTTCCCTGTGGTGTTCAGCCTCCGCCTTCCTTAAGGCAACCTTTACATTGGGATCAGGAGGATTATACCTCTCTTCCTCCGCCTCCACTTGCTGCTCCACCAGTGATGCAACACTCGGTTGAGGTACAACAACCTCTCCCGTCCATGAGTCAGTCTCCTCAGCTCTCGCTGCAGCGAGCTCAACCCTCCACAAGGCAAGCACCACAACACCTTAGCCTTGCGCCTCAGGAGCCTCAGCTTGCGAGACATTTACCTTGTTCTGCGCAGCCTCTTCCTCATCGTGCTCCGCTCACACCACAGGAACTGGAACTTGCTACTCCGCTTCCGCCAACCGCTCAGCAAGCGCACCCTTGGGTTCAACCACTCATGCTAGGAGTCAGCCTCCTCCACCCATGCGCCTTCCTTCTGCTTGTCTTTTATTCAGCCTTTGCAGACTGAGCCTCAGGTGTTCCCTCATCGGAGTCTTGAAGAGGAAACCACAACTATTGTTGTTCCAGCTCGTTCTGACTCTGCTGTTCAGCATACCTTACCTCCATTTTCATACCATGGTTTAAACCCCATGCAAGCATGCATAAAGCACTCTAGCACTGGTCATGGAATTTCTGAGAAATGTTAAACGCCATGCACACGCTCTGCTTTCCTTACAGCAGGCTCTGCTTACTACATGCTCAGCATACAGCATGCTCTGCATTCAGCATGCTCTGCATACAACATGCTCTGCATACAGCATGCTCTGCATTCAGCATGCTCTGCATACAACATGCTCTACATACAGCATGCTCTGCATACAGCATACTCTGCATACATCATGCTCTGCATACCTTACCGCATGCTTCTCAACACATCTTGGGTTGTTGCCAACTCACTAGACTGTCAAGCAGTTTCATAACGTTGCCTTCTAGTCTGCTGCTTTTGCACCAGTGAACCCTCACTCAGAGAACTTAGCTTTTCTAGGATAAGGTCCCTGTAGATGAGAAAGTTCTTTTCTCCCTCCTTCTGATATTCCCTTGAGGACTCTGTCATTTGGAGGGAGCCTTTAGCTGCATAACCTCTTATGGACTTTTATTTAAGCATAACATGCTTACAGGGAAGGTAATGGTTCCACTTCAGCCGCTAATCCCGTCTGTTACCACACCTGCTCCCATAGACCTTGAGCTGTGTTGCATGACATGCAGTCCAAGCTTAGTCCTTGTTAGAGGATTTTTTGTTTACGGAGTCAATGTGTCACGGGGAAGACGTTCAACAACCAACAGAAGGGACTTGTTGTGACGCAGTGCGGCAACCTCAGCAACCCGTTAAGGAGTTGTCTGTACGACCCAGACAGTCTAGACAGATTCGGGTTGTCACTGTACTTCCTCGCTTGCCCATGATTGACAGTTTACAGACTGTGCAGCAGTATCATGATCTTGTGTCCGGCTCCGTCAGACGACTGGCTTTTAAGAGCTCCCACAAGTCGTCGCTGTCTGGAGATTTTCAAATGGACTATGGATCTGACCAAGGAACTGGGCCTCCTGGTCAATTTTGAGGAGTCTCAGCTCGTTCCATCCCAGACCATTGTCTCCTTGGGTATGGATCTTCAGAGTCGAGCTTTTCGGACTTGTCCGTCGGCCCCAAGGATCTTCCAAGCCCTAGAATGCATCCAGAGCATGCTGAGAAGGAACCGATGCTTAGTCAGGCAGTGGATGAGTCTAACAGGGACACTTTCATCGCTGGCCCTGTTCATCGAGTTAGGGAGACTCCACCTCCGCCCCCTTCAGTATCATCTAGCTGCTCACTGGATAAAGGACATGACGCTAGAGACGGGCTCAGTTCCTGTTTCCGAAGAGATGAGGTCTACTCTAACGTGGTGGAAGAACAGCATTCTTCTCAAGGAAGGTCTACCATTGGCTGTTCAGACCCCCGACCACCGTCTCTTCTCGGACGCATCGGACACGGGCTGGGGTGCGACACTGGACGGACAGGAATGCTCGGGAACATGGAATCAGGAGCAAAGGACACTTCACATCTATTGCTAGGAGTTGTTGGCAGTTCATCTGGCCTTGATAAACTTCAAGTCCCTCCAGCTTAACAAGGTGGTGGAGGTGAACTCCGACTACACCACAGCCTTGGCTTACATCTCCAAGCAGGGAGGGACTCATTCGAGGAAGTTGTTCGAGATCGCAAGGGACCTCCTCATTTGGTCAAAAGATCGAAAGCTCACGCTGGTAACGAGGCTCATTCAGGGCGATATGAATGTCATGGCAGATCGCCTCAGCCGGAAGGGTCAGGTCTTCCCCACAGAGTGGACCCTTCACAAGAATGTTTGCAGCAGACTTTGGGCCCTGTGGGGTCAGCCAACCATAGATCTATTCGCTACCTCGATGACCAAGAGGCTCCTCTTGTATTGTTCTCCGATTCCAGACCCAGCAGCAGTTCGCGTGGATGCCTTTCTGCTGGATTGGTCCCATCTCGACCTGTATGCATTCCCGCCGTTCAAGATTGTCAACAGGGTACTTCAGAAGTTCGCCTCTCACAAAGGGACACGGCTACGTTGGTTGCTCCCCTCTGGCCCGCGAGAGAATGGTTCACCGAGGTACTGCAATGACTGGTCGACGTTCCCAGGACTCTTCCTCCTAGAGTGGACCTTCTGCGTCAACCTCACGTAAAGAAGGTTCACCCAAACCTCCACGCTCTTCGTCTGACTGCCTTCAGACTATCGAAAGACTCTCAAGAGCTAGAGGCTTTTCGAAGGAGGCAGCCAGAGCGATTGCCAGAGCAAGGACGACATCCACTCTCAGAGTCTATCAGTCTTAATGGGAAGTCTTCCGAAGCTGGTGCAAGGCCAATGCAGTTTCCTCAACCAGTACCACTGTAACCCAGATTGCTGACTTCCTGTTACATCTAAGGAACGTAAGATCCCTATCAGCTCCTACGATCAAGGGTTACAGAAGTATGTTGGCAGCGGTTTTCCGCCACAGAGGCTTGGATCTTTCCTCCAACAAAGATCTACAGGACCTCCTTAGGTCTTTTGAGACCTCAAAGGAACGTCGGTTGTCCACTCCAGGCTGGAATCTAGACGTGGTCCTAAGGTTCCTAATGTCATCAGGATTTGAACCGCTCCAATCAGCCTCTTTTAAGGACCTCACATTAAAACTCTTTTCCTCGTGTGCTTAGCAACAGGTAAAAGAGTAAGTGAGATCCACGCCTTCAGCAGGAACATAGGTTTCACATCTGAAACGGCTACATGTTCCTTGCAGCTCGGTTTTTTGGCTAAAAACGAGCTTCCTTCCCGTCCTTGGCCTAAGTCGTTCGAGATCCCAAGCCTGTCCAACATGGTGGGGAACGAACTGGAGAGAGTACTTTGCCCAGTTAGAGCTCTTAAGTACTATCTAAGAAGGTCAAAACCATTACGAGGACAATCAGAAGCCTTATGGTGTGCTATCAAGAAGCCTTCTCTACCAATGTCTAAGAACTCAGTTTCTTACTACATCAGGCTTCTGATTAGAGAAGCAAATTCTCATCTGAAGGAAGAAGACCTTGCTTTGCTGAAGGTAAGGACACATGAAGTGAGAGCTGTGGCTACTTCAGTGGCCTTCAAACAGAACCGTTCTCTGCAGAGTGTTATGGATGCAACCTATTGGAGAAGCAAGTCAGTGTTCGCATCATTCTATCTCAAAGATGTCCAGTCTCTTTACGAGTACTGCTACACCCTGGGTCCATTCGTAGCAACGAATGCAGTAGTAGGCGAGGGCTCAGCCACTACATTCCCATAATCCCATAACTTATTAACCTTTCTCTTGAATACTTTTTATGGGTTGTACGGTCGGCTAAGAAGCCTTCCACATCCTTGTTGATTTGGCGGGTGGTCAATTCTTTCTTGAGAAGCGCCAAGGTTAAAGGTTGTGATGAGGTCCTTTAGTATGGGTTGCAGCCCTGTATACTTTAGCACCTTTGAGTTGATTCAGCCTCCCAAGAGGAACGCTGCGCTCAGTAAGGAAAACGATCTTATTAAAGGCAGAGTAACGGTTCAAGTCGACTTCCTTACCAGGTACTTATTATTTCATTGTTATTGTGGATAACTGATTATATGAAATACGGGATACTTAGCTATCCTTTAGTCTTGTACACTGGTTTTTCACCCACCCCCCTGGGTGTGAATCAGCTACATGATTATCGGGTAAGTTTAATATTGAAAAATGTTATTTTTATTAATAAAATAAATTTTTGAATATACTTACCCGATAATCATGATTTAATCGACCCTCCCTTCCTCCCCATAGAGAACCAGTGGACCGAGGAATAATTGAGGAGGTGTCAACAAGAAGTACTTGAGTACCTGGCCACAGGTGGCGCTGGTAAATACACCCCCTTCTAGTATTGTGATAGCTGGCGTATCCCTCCATAGAATTCTGTCGGGCAACGGAGTTGACAGCTACATGATTATCGGGTAAGTATATTCAAAAATTTATTTGATTAATAAAAATAACATTTTTCCCCATAAATCATCAGCTGTCTCAAATATGGAAGTGATTGACCTGCAAGGGGTGACTAGTCTACATGCCATTGTCTGGTTTAGGCTGATTTTCGTCTAACTTCCCTCCTTCCCCGTTTTTTTACCCCCCCCAGGGGTCGACCTCGACCCTGAAATACCTAAATAGGGGTAAGTGATCAAACAGCAAAGTTATTACATAATTATAAATTGTCGAACAGTGTTGATACTTGTTTGGTTCTTTATAGTTGGAAAGTGTGGGTGGATGGTGTGTCTACCACTTGCATGACATTGGTTTTGGCTTAGATGCCATATATTGCCATGAGGTCCATTTTCCCTCAAATGCTAATTTCTGAATTTTTTTTATTTTTTGCAAATTTCTGAGTTTTTTCTATTTATTTTGAATTTATCTTCAGTATTCCCTCGGCATGGATGTCATCAACACACTTCTAATGGAGTTAAAAAGAGATGTTGATGATAATATGGAGCTTGCAACCTCATGTGTTTGATATTTATTTCTCTGATAATTTCTCCTTCGTATTTGTAAATATTTTTCTTATGCGTATTAGGTACTTGAAATTGATTTATATAGTGTTTTATTATTATTAATAATTTTTCAATATTAAACTTACCCGATGATCATATAGCTGTCAGCTCTGCTGCCCGACAGAAAAAACCTACGGGCGGAATACGCCAGCGACCGCTATACAGGTGGGGGTGTACATCAACAGCGCCATCTGTCGAGTAGGTACTCAAGTACTCTATGTCAACACAGAACCAATTTTCTCTCTGTCGTGCCACCGGCAAGACCTACTGAATACGCTCTTGTTTTCTGGATTGAATTTCATGTTATTTGGTGAAGTATTCATCTCTAGTTATTAGCTATTGCTGTGCAGAAGTTATCTTCAATACTTCCTTGCATTCTTTTTTGGATTTGGATTATTTGTTGACGACTTGGATAGATTTTGAATTCCCCCCTTTGACTAATTCAAGATGTCTGACCCTTCTCAAGTCCCCAAGTACAGGAAATGTAGCGCTAGGGACTGTTCAAGGCGTCTTCCGAAGGCCTCTATCGATCCGCACACCGTTTGTTCCAATTGTAGGGGTAAAGCCTGTCAATTGGAAGATCGATGTGAGGAATGCGCTGGGCTTTCGGAATTCGGGTTTCAAGAATTCCTGAAATATGCACGTAGGCTAGAGAAGGATAGGCTCAGGAGGAGTTCGTCTCGCTCTATTGATTTTTCCTCTCCCCATGCCCCTCAACCTATTCCTTCCCCTGTAGTGGTTGCACCCGACCCCCCTGCTAGCTCTCATCAACCTTCAATGGCGGATATGATGCGTGCCATTCAGGCTCTAGGTGAGAGAGTCGAGTCATTGGCTAATGACCGCAATCAACTCATGGCTGATGTCAGAGTTGAAAGGTAAAAGTGCAGTGGGAAGTGAAGTGCGTGTCAGTGCAGTGAAAAGTGTCAGTGTTACGCATGAGGGTGCGTCTGTTCGTGCCTGTCGTCCTCCCAGTCCGGGACCTCTTGCAAGCTCCCAAGCCCAGGGGAGAAGCAATGTCGTACGACCAAAGGGTTCGACAGGCTTTAATCAGCGTACAGACGTACCCTCCGTGGTTTCGGACGTATCTTTCCGAGATCGTCCCACCCACAAGAAGGCGAGTGAGCCCATTTTTTCCTCGTCTGCGGAAGAGGTTTCTAGACAGAAACGATGGACCAAGGTCTCACGGCCTCTTAAACGTAAGGTCCCTTCCGAGCTAGTCCAACGGCCCAGGTGTAGCCACTGGGTCAGTTCGGACTCGCTGCAGTCATCCGACGACTGCACACCTCCCAAGAGAGGCAAGGTGGTACCGCAACAGGCAGTAACTCCGTCTGTTGCCGCACCCGCTGTTTTAGACCCTCAGTCTCAACGGACAGTAGCTCCGTCTGTTGCCGCTTTTGTAGACCCTAAGTGGTCTTTACTGCAGTCTATGCAGACTCAGTTAGCTGCGGTTATGCAGGAGTTTCGTGCGGAGAAGGTTGACGCTGCACCCGTTAGCCTACAACCTGCCACGGTTGTGCGCCCAGCTCACGCTGAGGCTGCCTGCTCCCACACTCCGTCTGCGGAGAAGGTTGACGATGCACCCGTTTGCCTACAACCTGCCACGGTTGTGCGCCCAGCAGACGCTGCGGCTGACTGCTCCCACACTCCGGCTGTGAGAGCTCCACCACCCATGCGCAGTCGACCCTGCCAGACGCATGCTGACTCCCACAGACGCACGGAGCACTCTGTTGCCGTGCGTGAGCTACCACAACAACAGGAGGGTGGAGTTAGGCTGCCGTGTTTTGACGCGGTGCGTCAGCCTCCGCAACCCACGGTGGTCTCCGCTATCCTTCCACAGTCGGGTGTAGACTCTTTGCGCACCCACTCAGCTTTGGTTGTTGCCAGTTCTCAGACTGACCAACAGTGGCATGATGTTGGGTCCAGTGCAGCCACGCATGCACCCGTGCTGCCGGACTCAGCCGTCCAGCCCACTCCGTTGCCTCTTCCTCCTCAACATTCAGACGATGGTATCTCTGATGATGACGAAGCTGCACATCTTGACGACCAACACTCCGACATCGAAGAACCCAAGACCACGCCTCCCTCCTTAGACTTTAGGAAAGTGCTTGCGCTCTTTAAGGATTTGTATCCAGACCAGTTTGTGTCTGCAGCACCACGCTCACCTCCCTCTGAGTTCGCTTTAGGCATGCAGTCAGCAGCTCCTGCCTTTACGAAGCTCGTACTCGCTCGCTCGTCCAAGAGAGCTTTAAGGGTACTGGGAGAGTGGTTGCAGTCTAAGAAGCAGTTGGGAAAGACATCCTTCATGTTTCCCCCGGTCAAGCTTGCTTCCAGATCTAGCGTCTGGTATGCCACGGGAGAAGTTCTCGGCTTGGGAGTTCCTGCCTCTGCCCAGGGCGACTTCTCAAGTCTAGTAGACTCTCCCCGCAGGCTGGCTATGAGACGCTCCAAGATTTGCTGGACCCCTTCGTACATGGACCATCTTATGAAGGGAGTTTTCCGCGCTTTCGAGGTCTTTAACTTCCTGGACTGGTGTTTGGGAGCATTGAGCAGGAAGACCTCCCCTTCGGATAAGGAAACTTCCATGCTCATCATGTCCTGCATGGACAAAGCCATTCGGGATGGTTCTAGTGAGCTTGCGGCTTCTTTCGTGTCTGGGGTACTCAAGAAGCGAGATCACCTTTGCTCCTTCTTATCAGCTGGAGTCACCCCATGTCAAAAGTCGGAGCTGATGTTCGCTCCACTCTCTAAGTGTCTCTTCCCTGAAGAGTTGATCAAGGAGATTGCTGCCTCCTTGATCCAGAAAGACACCCATGACTTGGTGGCGTCTTCCGCACGCAAAGTCACCCCTTTGCCCTCCGTACCTAGACCTAGGATGGACACGCCAGCTTCAAGGTTCATCCCGCCCTTTCGTGGCAGAGCCTCCAGCAGAGGAGGTGCTCGTGCCGGAAGTCAACGTGGGAGCAAGAAGAAGGGTTCCAAGTCATCTAGAGGCAGAGTCTGACTGCCATCCTCTTCAGACAGCAGTGGGAGCCAGGCTCAAGAACTACTGGCAGGCCTGGGAGAACAGGGGCGCAGACGCCCAGTCTGTGAAGTTACTCAGAGAGGGGTACAAGATTCCATTCTTACGCAAGCCCCCTCTAGCAACAACTCCCATCAACCTCTCTCCCAGGTACAGAGAGGAGGAAAAGAGGCTAGCTTTACAGCAAGAGGTGTCTCTCTTACTACAAAAGGGAGCGGTAGTCATAGTCCGGGACCATCAATCCCCGGGCTTCTACAACCGCCTCTTCTTAGTGCCGAAGAAGACAGGAGGGTGGAGACCGGTGCTAGACGTCAGTTCTCTGAATGTCTTTGTCACAAAGCAGACGTTCACCATGGAGACGACAAAGTCGGTTCTAGCATCGGTCAGGAAGGAAGACTGGATGGTCTCGTTAGACCTAAAGGACGCGTACTTTCATGTCCCCATCCACCCAGATTCCCAACCTTTTCTAAGGTTCGTTTTCGGGAAGGTCGTCTACCAGTTCCAAGCCCTGTGCTTTGGCCTAAGCACGGCACCTCTAGTTTTTACCAAACTGATGAGGAATATTGCCAAATTCCTGCATTTAGCAAACATCAGAGCCTCCCTCTATTTGGACGACTGGCTTTTAAGAGCTGCGTCAAGTCGTCGCTGTCTGGAGAATCTACAGTGGACTCTAGATCTGACCAAAGAATTGGGTCTCCTGGTCAATATAGAAAAGTCCCAACTCGTCCCATCCCAAACTATAGTTTACCTAGGAATGGAGATTCAGAGTTAAGCTTTTCGGGCTTTTCCGTCGGCCCCCAGAATCAATCAAGCCCAAGAATGCATCCAGTCCATGCTGAAGAAGGACCGGTGTTCTGTCAGACAGTGGATGAGTCTGATAGGGACGCTTTCATCACTGGAACAGTTCATCGCGTTAGGGAGACTTCACCTTCGCCCCCTTCAATTTCACTTAACTGCTCACTGGAGAAAGGACAAGACGCTAGAAGCGGTCTCAGTTCCTGTTTCCGAGAAGATGAAGTCGTCACTGACTTGGTGGAAGAACAACATTCTCCTCAGGGAGGGTCTGCCACTGGCTGTTCAGACCCCCGACCACCTTCTCTTCTCGGACGCATCGGACACGGGCTGGGGTGCGACGTTGGACGGTCGGGAATGCTCGGGCACGTGGAATGCGGTTCAAAGCGAGTTACACATCAACTGCAAGGAGCTACTGGCAGTTCATCTGGCCTTGAGAAGCTTCAAGTCCCTCATTCTAGGCAAGGTGGTGGAGGTGAACTCCGACAACACCACAGCACTGGCGTACATCTCCAAGCAAGGAGGGACTCATTCGATGAAGTTGTACGAGATCGCAAGGGACCTCCTCACCTGGTCAAGAGATCGAAACATATCCCTTGTAACGAGGTTCATTCAAGGCGACATGAATGTCATGGCAGACCGCCTCAGCCGGAAGGGTCAAGTCATCCCAACAGAGTGGACCCTTCACAAGAATGTATGCAACAAACTATGGGCATTGTGGGGCCAACCCACCATAGATCTGTTTGCAACCTCAATGACCAAGAGGCTCCCAAATTATTGTTCACCGATTCCGGACCCAGCAGCAGTTCACATAGATGCCTTTCTTCTGGATTGGTCCCATCTAGACCTTTATGCGTTCCCCCCGTTCAAGATTGTCAACAGAGTACTGCAGAAGTTCGCCTCTCACGAAGGGACACGGTTGACGTTGGTTGCTCCCCTCTGGCCCGCGAGAGAATGGTTCACCGAGGTACTGCAATGGCTAGTAGACGTTCCCAGAACACTTCCCCTAAGAGTGGACCTTCTGCGTCAGCCGCATGTAAAGAAGGTACACCCAAGCCTCCACGCTCTTCGTCTGACTGCCTTCAGACTATCGAAAGACTCTCGAGAGCTAGAGGCTTTTCGAAGGAGGCAGCCAGAGCGATTGCTAGAGCTAGGAGGACATCCACTCTCAAAGTCTACCAGTCGAAGTGGGAAGTCTTCCGAAGTTGGTGCAAGTCCAATTCAGTATCCTCAACCAGTACCTCTGTAACTCAGATAGCTGACTTCCTGTTATACCTAAGGAAGGAAAGATCCCTTTCAGCCCCCACGATCAAGGGTTACAGAAGCATGTTGGCAGCAGTCTTCCGTCACAGAGGCTTAGATCTGTCTAACAACAAAGATCTACAGGACCTCCTTAAGTCTTTTGAGACCACGAAGGAGCGTCGGTTGGCCACACCAGGTTGGAACTTAGACGTGGTACTAAGATTCCTTATGTCAGCAAGGTTCGAGCCACTTCAATCAGCCTCTTTTAAAGATCTCACTTTGAAAACTCTTTTCCTCATCTGCTTAGCAACAGCTAAAAGAGTCAGTGAGATACACGCCTTCAGCAGGAACATTGGATTTACATCTGAAACGGCTACATGTTCCTTACAGCTTGGTTTTTTAGCCAAAAACGAACTTCCTTCTCGTCCTTGGCCCAAATCGTTCGAAATTCCAAGCCTTGCTAGTTTGGTTGGAAATGAACAAGAAAGAGTACTATGCCCAGTAAGAGCTCTTAAGTACTATTTGAAACGGACTAAGCCATTACGTGGACAATCTGAAGCTTTATGGTGTGCCATTAAGAAACCTTCTTTACCAATGTCGAAGAATGCAGTTTCTTATTATATCAGGCTTTTAATTCG
The DNA here is from genome assembly GCF_036898095.1 of Palaemon carinicauda. NCBI lineage: Eukaryota > Metazoa > Arthropoda > Malacostraca > Decapoda > Palaemonidae > Palaemon > Palaemon carinicauda. The sequence goes on along the minus strand of NC_090730.1, from coordinate 149,401,161 downwards.
AGAAGCTCATTCCCATCTGAATGAGGAGGACCATGCTTTGCTGAAGGTAAGGACACATGAAGTTAGAGCTGTCGCAACTTCAGTGGCCTTCAAACAAAACAGATCTCTGCAGAGTGTAATGGATGCAACCTATTGGAGAAGCAAGTCAGTGTTCGCATCATTTTACCTTAAAGATGTCCAGTCTCTTTACGAGAACTGCTACACCCTGGGACCATTCGTAGCAGCGAGTGCAGTAGTGGGTGAGGGCTCAGCCACTACATTCCCATAATCCCATAACCTTTTTTAATCTTTCTCTTGAAATGCTTTTTATTGTTGTTTTTTGGGTTGTCCGGAAGGCTAAGAAGCCTTTCGCATCCTGGTTGATTTGGCGGGTGGTCAAATTCTTTCTTGAGAAGCGCCTAGATTAGAGGTTGTGATGAGGTCCTTTAGTATCGGTTGCAGCCCTTCATACTTCAGCTCCTAGGAGTCGCTCAGCATCCTGTGAGGATCGCGAGGCTCAGTAAGGAAGACGTACTTAAAAAAGGCAGAGTAATTGTTCAAGTCGACTTCCTTACCAGGTACTTATTAATTTTATGTTTGTTATTTTGAATAACAGCTAAAATGAAATACGGAATACTTAGCTCTTAAGGTTAACATATATGCTGGTCTCTACCCACCCCCCTGGGTGTGAATCAGCTATATGATCATCGGGTAAGTTTAATATTGAAAAATGTTATTTTCATTAGTAAAATAAATTTTTGAATATATTTACCCGATGATCATAAATTAAAGGACCCACCCTTCCTCCCCAATAGAGACCCAGTGGACCGAGGAGAAAATTGGTTCTGTGTTGACATAGAGTACTTGAGTACCTACTCGACAGATGGCGCTGTTGATGTACACCCCCACCTGTATAGCGATCGCTGGCGTATTCCGCCCGTAGGTTTTTTCTGTCGGGCAGCAGAGCTGACAGCTATATGATCATCGGGTAAGTATATTCAAAAATTTATTTTACTAATGAAAATAACATAATTATTATTATCATCATTATTATTATTATAGATCATAGTTTATGTATATATAATAATTTGATATTATTTTACTTTTTATTGGTCAGCAGTTTCTTATTTTGATTTCATTTTACTTTGATTGGCTACTGATTTGCTATTTGATATCCTTTTACTTTTATTAGTTACTAATTCTATTTTCTCTTGCTATAAGTATGGTATCAATTTTGTGTTGGTCACATCAAGCTTCCTGAAAGGTCCTGAAAGGACTCACTGTCTGAAAGGTCCTGAAAGGACTCACTGTCATAGCTGCCCACCTAAGACTGACCACATGACAAACACCACTTGTTTGAGGAGCAGGAAGCCTGTTTGTCTATAGCTTCAAACTGTCTTGTATCTGAACTGTACCTGATAGTTATAGCTAGGTTAAATCATGAAACTTTCTTTTTTTACTACTTTTTTTGTATAAATACTGAAATTTTAATCTTTACAAAATAGATATCACCCATTTTTTATCTAAAATTTATTTCAAAGAATTTAAATTTTATATGATAGAAATAATTGTCAAACATCCAGAAAGCCATCATATCAGTTTTATTCCAATCCACTAATAATTAGATAAATAAATAACACCTTGAAATTTACATACCCATTCTCCATTTCAAGTGGTAGATTGGGCTGCAAGAGTTGTTGCAGTCTGCGGCCATTTTGTTGACATACCCGAAAGGTAAGTTGGCATATCTCTATATATTCTTGTTCTGTATAGAATTCGTGATATTTTGGTATATTTTAATGCATGAATATCATATTTTATAGGAGATACAATGATTTTCATAAGAAATTTACATTGTGAAACTAGGCCGTCAAAAAATGACCTTTAGATTTTGCCCCTGATATAACAGTAAATTACATCTTACTACACATTTTATTATGTATTTCTGTTCTAGGATAATATGAGTTTATTCTATAAAGAAATTAGCCTCTTCCTATTTCATTTAGGTACCAGAAAAAATTAGTGAAACTTGGACTAGTTTTTTGGCCAAAAAAAATTACCTTTTTTTTTCTCATTTCAGATCTTGACTTCTATGGGTCCAACTCATTTCCAGAAATTACACGCTGTTGCTTTGCCATCTAAGAAGGTGTCCCTAAAGGGATTTATGTGTATATGTATATTTCTATTTTTTGTGAATATTTATGTCGTCTTTTTTTTGTATACTTAAATTTTTAATATATTTCCAATAAATAGTTATTTTGTAGATGGGTATCATTTATATTTTCAGTAGTTTTTAGCATTCTTTGAAGTATTTTTAGCAAGTCAAACAATACAGATTGATGCATAACTAAATTTTTCCTGAATTTTTTTTTGAGTCGGGGTCGAGCTCGACCCCTAAATACATAAATAGGGGTGTCCAAGAACGATACCTGTCCAGGGTTAAAGTCAGCTTCCTTATCAGGTACGAACCCTTAAGCTTGTTTATTAACTCTTAAGTAAATTCCAACAATCTTGGCTGTCTCTGACCCTCCACCAAAGGTGTCAATCAGCTATATATATAATTACCAGGTAAGTCAGATTTTTAAAAATGATATTTTCATAATAAAATAAATTTTTGAACATATTTACCTGGTAGTTATATATAATTTAATTCCCACCCTCCTCCTCTCTAGAGACCTAAGGGCATGGAAGATCTGAGGAATGACTGGAATGGTTCCAGGTACCTGGGTAGAGGGTGCACTGGTGGTATACCTGGCTACCCAATCAGCAATTGCCGCGAGTTTTGAAATTTCTGCCGTGACGTCAGGGACTAAGCTATATATATATAACTACCACGTAAGTATGTTCAAAAATTTATTTTATTATGAAAATATCATTTTCAATATTAATCTTACCCGTTGATCATGTAGCTGCAGCTCTGCTGCCCGACAGAAAAAACCTACGGGCGGAATACGCCAGCGATCGCTATACAGGTGGGGGTGTACATCAACAGCGCCATCTGTCTAGTAGGTACTCAAGTACTTCTTGTCAACAAAGAACCAATTTTCTCTCTGTCGTGCCACCGGCAAGACCTACTTGATACGCTGTTGTTTCTGGAGTTGATTTTCACGCTATTTGGTGAAGTATTCTCTCTAGTTATTAGCTTTCGCTGTACAGAAGTTATCATCAATACTTTATCACTTTCATTGATTAGATTTTGGATTATTTGTTGACGACTTGGATAGATTTTGGATTTCCCCCTTTGACTAATTCAAGATGTCTGACCCTACTCAAGTCCCCAAGTACAGGCAGTGTAGCGCTAGGGACTGTTCTAGGCGTCTTCCGAAGGCCTCTATAGATCCTCACACCGTTTGTTCCAATTGTAGGGGTAAAGCCTGTCAATTGGAAGATCGATGTGAGGAATGCGCTGGGCTTTCGGAATTCGATTTTCAAGAATTCCTTAAGAATGCACGTAGGCTAGAGAAGGATAGGATCAGGAGGAGTTCGTCTCGCTCTATTGATTTTTCCTCTCCCCATGCCCCACAACCTATTCCTTCCCCTGTAGTGGTTACACCCGACCCTTCTACTAGCTCTCATCAACCTTCGATGGCGGATATGATGCGTGCCATTCAGGCTCTTGGTGACAGAGTTGAGTCATTAGCGAATGACCGCAATCAACTCTTGGCTGACGTCAAAGAGTTGAAGGAGAAAAGTGCAGTGGGAAGTGTAGTGAGTGTCAGTGCAGTGAAAAGTGTCAGTGTTACGCATGAGGGTGCGTCTGTTCGTGCCTGTCGTCCTCCCAGTCCGGGACCTCTTGCAAGCTCCCAAGCCCAGGGGAGAAGCAATGTCGTACGACCAAAGGGTTCGACAGGCCTTGATCAGCGTACAGACGTACCCTCCGTGGTTGAGGACGTATCTTGCAGAGATCGTCCCACCCACAAACAGACGAGTGAGCCCATTCATTCCTCGTCTGCGGAAGAGGTTTCTCGACAGAAACGCTGGACCAAGGTCTCACGACCTCTCAAACGCAAGGTCCCTTCCGAGCGAGTCCAACGGCCCAGGTGTAGCCACTGGGTCAGTTCGGACTCGCCGCAGTCTTCCGAAGACTGCACACCTCCCAAGAGAGGTAGAGTGGTTCCGCAGCAGGCAATCACTCCGTCTGTTGCCGCACCATCCGCTGTAGACCCTAAGTGGTCTTTGCTGCAGTCTATGCAGACTCAGCTAGCTTCCTTCATGCAGGAGTATCGTGCTGAGAAGGTTAACGCTGCACCCGTTAACCTACAACCTGCCACGGTTGTGCGCTCAGCTGACACTGCGGCTGCCTGCTCCCACACTCCGGCTGTGAGAGCTCCACCACCGATGCGCAGTCGACCCTGCCAGACGCATGTTGACGTTAGCCGACGTGCAGCACCCTCCGTTGACATGCGTGAGCTACCGCATCAGCAGGAAGGTGGAGTCAAGCTGCCGTGTTTTGACGCGATGCGGCAGTCTCCGCAACCCACGGCAGTCCCCACCACGCACCACCACTCCGCTTTGGTTGTTGCCAGCTCTCAGACTGACCAACAGCGGCATGACGTTGGATCCAGTGCAGCTACGCATGCACCCGTGCTGCCGGATTCAGCCGTTCAGCTTTCTTCTCCTCCTTTGCCGCTTCCTCCTCAGCATTCGGATGAAGGAATCTCTGATGACGACGAAGCTGCGCATTTGGACGATCAACACTCCGACATAGATGAACCCAAGACTACGCCTCCCTCCTTAGACTTTAGGAAAGTCCTTGCCCTGTTTAAGGAGTTGTATCCGGACCAGTTTGTGTCTGCAGCTCCACGCTCACCTCCCTCTGAGTTCGCTTTAGGCATGCAGTCAGCAGCTCCTGCCTTTACGAAGCTCGTACTCGCTCGCTCATCCAAGAGAGCCTTAAGGGTACTGGGAGAGTGGTTGCAGGCCAAGAAGCAACTTGGGAAGACATCCTTCATGTTTCCCCCGACCAAGCTTGCTTCCAAATCTAGCGTCTGGTATGCCACGGGAGAAGTTCTCGGCTTGGGAGTTCCTGCCTCTGCCCAGGGCGACTTCTCAAGTCTGGTAGACTCTCCCCGCAGACTGGCTATGAGACGCTCCAAGATTTGCTGGACCTTTTCGGACATGGACCATCTTTTGAAGGGAGTTTTCCGTGCGTTCGAGATCTTTAACTTCCTGGACTGGTGTTTGGGAGCCTTGAGCAGGAAGACCTCCCCTTCGGATAAGGACTCTGCCATGCTCATCATGTCCTGCATGGACAAAGCCATACGGGATGGGTCTGGCGAGCTTGCGGCTTCTTTCGTGTCTGGAGTTATCAAGAAGCGGGATCACCTTTGCTCCTCCTTGTCGGCGGGAGTCACCCCATGTCAGAAGTCAGAACTGATGTTTGCTCCGCTATCGAAGTGTCTCTTTCCTGAAGAGCTGATCAAGGGGATTGCTGCCTCGTTGATCCAGAAAGACACTCATGACCTGGTGGCATCATCCGCAAGTAAAGTCACAGCTTTACCTTCCGTGCCTAGACCTAGGATGGACACACCAGCGTCTAGGTTCATTCCGCCCTTTCGTGGCAGAACCTCCAGCAGAGGAGGTACTCGTGCCGTTAGTCAACGTGGCAACAAGAAGAAGGGTTCCAAGTCCTCAAAAGGCAGAGTCTGACTGCCACCTTCTTCAGACAGCAGTGGGAGCCAGGCTCAAGAACTACTGGCAGGCCTGGGAGAACAGGGGTGCAGACGCACAGTCTGTGAAGTTACTCAGAGAGGGGTACAGGATTCCATTCTTGCGCAAGCCCCCTCTAGCAACAACTCCCATCGACCTCTCTCCCAGGTACAGAGAGGAGGACAAGAGGCTAGCTTTACAGCAAGAGGTGTCTCTCTTGTTACAAAAGGGAGCGGTAGTCATAGTCCGGGACCATCAATCCCCTGGCTTCTACAACCGTCTCTTCTTAGTGGCGAAGAAGACAGGATGGTGGAGACCGGTGCTAGACGTCAGTGCTCTGAATGTCTTTGTCACCAAGCAGACGTTCACCATGGAGACGACGAAGTCGGTTCTAGCATCGGTCAGGAAGGAAGACTGGATGGTCTCGTTAGACCTAAAGGACGCGTACTTTCACGTCCCCATCCACCCAGATTCCCAACCTTTTCTAAGGTTCGTTTTTGGGAAGGTGGTATACCAGTTCCAAGCCCTGTGCTTTGGCCTAAGCACGGCACCTCTAGTGTTTACCAAACTGATGAGAAATATTGCCAAATTCCTGCATTTAGCAGACATCAGAGCCTCCCTCTATTTGGACGACTGGCTTTTAAGAGTTGCGTCAAGTCGTCGCTGTCTGGAGAATCTCAAATGGACTCTGGATCTGACCAAGGAATTGGGTCTCCTGGTCAATATGGAAAAGTCCCAACTCGTCCCATCCCAAACTTTAGTATATCTAGGTATGGAGATTCAGAGTCAAGCTTTTCGGGCTTTTCCGTCGGCCCCCAGAATCAAGTCAAGCCCAAGAATGCATCCAGAGCATGCTGAAGAGGAACCGATGTTCAGTCAGACAGTGGATGAGTCTGATAGGGACGCTTTCATCGCTGGACCAGTTCATCGCGTTAGGGAGACTCCACCTCCGACCCCTTCAGTATCACCTAGCTGCTCACTGGAGAAAGGACATGACGCTAGAAGCGGTCTCAGTTCCTATCTCCGAGAAGATGAAGTCTGCACTGACTTGGTGGAAGAACAACATTCTGCTCAGGGAAGGTCTACCACTGGCTGTTCAGACCCTCGACCACCTTCTCTTCTCGGACGCATCGGACACGGGCTGGGGTGCGACACTGGACGGTCGGGAATGCTCGGGCACGTGGAATTCGGATCAAAGAGCACTGCACATCAACTGCAAGGAGCTACTGGCAGTTCATCTGGCCTTGAGAAACTTCAAGTCCCTCCTTCTAGGCAAGGTGGTGGAAGTGAACTCCGACAACACCACAGCCTTGGCGTACATCTCCAAACAAGGAGGGACTCATTCGATGACGTTGTTCGAGATCGCAAGGGACCTCCTCACCTGGTCAAGAGATCGAAAAATATCTCTAGTAACGAGGTTCATTCAAGGCGACATGAATGTCATGGCAGACCGCCTCAGCCGGAAGGGTCAGATCATCCCAACAGAATGGACCCTTCACAAGAATGTTTGCAACAGACTATGGGCCTTGTGGGGTCAGCCCACCATAGATCTGTTCGCTACCTCGATGACCAAGAGGCTCCCAATTTATTGCTCACCGATTCCGGACTCAGCAGCAGTTCACATAGATGCCTTTCTTCTGGATTGGTCCCATCTAGACCTTTATGCGTTCCCCCCGTTCAAGATTGTCAACAAGGTACTGCAGAAGTTCGCCTCTCACGAAGGGACAAGGTTGACGTTGGTTGCTCCCCTCTGGCCCGCGAGAGAATGGTTCACCGAGGTACTGCAATGGCTAGTAGACGTTCCCAGGACTCTTCCTCTAAGAGTGGACCTTCTGCGTCAGCCGCACGTAAAGAAGGTACACCCAAGCCTCCACGCTCTTCGTCTGACTGCCTTCAGACTATCGAAAGACTCTCAAGAGCTAGAGGCTTTTCGAAGGAGGCAGCCAGAGCGATTGCCAGAGCAAGGAGGACATCCACTCTCAAGGTCTACCAGTCAAAATGGGAAGTCTTCCGAAGCTGGTGCAAGGCGAATTCAGTATCCTCAACCAGTACCTCTGTAACTCAGATAGCTGACTTCCTTTTACACCTAAGGAAGGTAAGATCCCTTTCAGCTCCTACGATCAAAGGTTACAGAAGCATGTTGGCAGCAGTCTTCCGCCACAGAGGCTTAGATCTTTCCAACAACAAAGATCTACAGGACCTCCTTAAGTCTTTTGAGACCTCGAAGGAACGTCGGTTGGCCACACCAGGTTGGAACTTAGACGTGGTTTTAAGGTTCCTGATGTCAGCAAGGTTCGAACCGCTTCAATCAGCCTCTTTTAAAGATCTCACTTTGAAGACTCTTTTCCTCGTCTGCTTAGCAACAGCTAAAAGAGTCAGTGAGATGCACGCCTTCAGCAGGAACATAGGATTTACATCTGAAGCGGCTACATGTTCCTTACAGCTTGGTTTTTTAGCTAAAAACGAACTCCTTTCTCGTCCTTGGCCCAAATCGTTCGAGATTCCAAGTCTGTCCAGTTTGGTTGGAAACGAACAAGAGAGAGTACTTTGCCCAGTAAGAGCTCTTAAGTACTATTTAAGACGTACGAAGCCATTACGAGGACAATCAGAAGCTTTATGGTGCTCTATTAAGAAACCTGCTTTACCGATGTCGAAGAACGCAGTTTCTTATTACATCAGACTTTTGATTAGAGAAGCTCATTCTCATCTGAATGAGGAAGACCATGCTTTGCTGAAGGTAAGGACACATGAAGTTAGAGCTGTCGCAACTTCAGTGGCCTTCAAACAAAACAGATCTCTGCAGAGTGTAATGGATGCAACCTATTGGAGAAGCAAGTCAGTGTTCGCATCATTTTACCTTAAAGATGTCCAGTCTCTTTACGAGAACTGCTACACCCTGGGACCATTCGTAGCAGCGAGTGCAGTAGTAGGTGAGGGCTCAACCACTACATTCCCATAATCCCATAACCTTTTTTAATCTTTCTCTTGAAATGTTTTTATTGTTGTTTTTGGGTTGTACGGAAGGCTAAGAAGCCTTTCGCATCCTGGTTGATTTGGCGGGTGGTCAAATTCTTTTCTTGAGAAGCGCCTAGATTAGAGGTTGTGATGAGGTCCTTTAGTATGGGTTGCAGCCCTTCATACTTCAGCACCTAGGAGTTGCTCAGCATCCTAAGAGGATCGCGAGGCTCAGTAAGGAAGACGTACTTAAAAAGGCAGAGTAATTGTTCAAGTCGACTTCCTTACCAGGTACTTATTAATTTTATGTTTGTTATTTTGAATAACTGCTAAAATGAAATACGGAATACTTAGCTTCTAATGTTAACATGTATGCTGGTCTCCACCCACCCCCCTGGGTGTGAATCAGCTACATGATCAACGGGTAAGATTAATATTGAAAAATGTTATTTTCCTTAGTAAAATAAATTTTTGAATATACTTACCCGTTGATCATGAATTAAAGGACCCGCCCTTCCTCCCCATAGAGACCCAGTGGACCGAGGAGAAAATTGGTTCTTTGTTGACAAGAAGTACTTGAGTACCTACTAGACAGATGGCGCTGTTGATGTACACCCCCACCTGTATAGCGATCGCTGGCGTATTCCGCCCGTAGGTTTTTTCTGTCGGGCAGCAGAGCTGACAGCTACATGATCAACGGGTAAGTATATTCAAAAATTTATTTTACTAAGGAAAATAACATTTTCTCCAACAAGTGCTAAAAAACAACGTAAAATAATCAAACGGGTCTACTCCTCCATAAGCATCAAGGTCCATCCTGTCGATGGACCTTGATGCTGTAATCTCACGAGATCGAAAAGCTAAACTAGTTAGTTTAGCCTCAGGAAAACAGGAATGGGGAAGTTTGAGTTTCTCATTACTCTGCTTGCTGTCAAATGCATCTGCTAAAAGGGTTGCCTTTTCCTTTGGACAGTAAATGACAGAGCCATCTCGTTTAAGTAAAGGAGGAACTGTTGCATCTACACCAAAGAGAGCAGATTTAAGGGTAGTCTACCACTTATGCTCCTGGGTTGTATCAGAAAAGGTTTCTTTTATGATTAAATTGTGTTCTTTTTCAGTTGAAGCATAAACTCTCTGAGCAAAAGCTCTAAGCTGAGTATAGTTGTTCCAGGTCAAATCTGATCTGTTACCCTTCCAAAGGTGATAGGCCTCCTGCTTCTCCAAATAAGCACATCTACAATCATCATTGAACCATAGTTTGTCCTTCACTCGGCACCTTAGTACACGTGAAGGGATACGCCTATCAATTATGTTAGCTAGATCAACACTACTATATAATTGTAACCAGTTCAAGCCCAAAAGTTCATACAAAATCCCATTCCAGTCTGCTTGAGATTTGATATAAATCTCTCATGTGTAAGATACATCAGGGACAGGCTGCTCAGTCTTCACTGCTAATGAAATCAAGGAATGATCAGATATCCCAACTGGAGAATCAACCCTACTTGTTATAACGCCAGGGAAGTCAGTGGATACGAGGTCCAAGCAGTTACCAGATCTGTGAGTAGCTTCACTTATGATTTGCTCACAGCCTGAGTCAGAGGCAAAGTCTAAAGCTCTTAAGCCATGGTGATCAGTATGAGAAGCAGAATTTAACCACTCCCTATGGTGAGCATTGAAATCATCAACAAAGAAAAAGAGGCCTTTCTATCATCTTGTATCTTAGCCATAATGGTAGAAAGACAATCGAAGATAGAATCATCCATGTCAGGATTCCGGTAAATCGAACACAAATAGAAGTTGTTGTGCCTGCCACAAACTTTTATTACCTGAATCTCATGACATCCACATTCATAGCAAGACATATAAGCAGGGTACTCAGACCTAATATACACCGCCATTCCCCTGGCCCTAGGGATGGCATCGCGTTTCAACATTATTGGCTTCTTAAAACCAGTTATAAAGAGCTCAGATGAGTGCCTCATATTAGAAACCAAAGTTCTGAACACAAAAGAATATCATACTGTCCGGATGCAACTGTAATCTCTTCAATATTTGCATGAAGACCGCGAATATTGTATAACAGTAGACGACATTGACAAAATCTAGGACGTACTGGTTCCGGATTTTTCTCAATGTCTCCAGAGGGCATAAGAATTAATGGTAATAAAAAAGATACAGCTTACTTAATACCTAAATTAACAAGAATGATAACAAAAACAATCTGTTTTATAGAAATATAAATAAAATGATTGATCAAGAACAATCTGTTTTATGGAAATATAAATAAAATGATTGATCAAACCCATAGACTACAGAAAAAAAGTAGGAAAAACTGGTCAACATGGAGAAGCCGATACACCATGCAAGGCTAAATACCCTCCAGGATAGCTACTTCAACTGAAGGGAGGATAGTAAGGATGGTTTTGAGAAGAAATAGAATTAGATAAGGAAAAGATAACCTCTTGATAAACTACCAGGCATCCGTGGCCCCTCTATTAAGCCTGCCCAACACATATTTAACAAAACAAGAGGAAGAAAAAAAAAATTAGATAGATTAGTGCACTCGAGTGTACCCTCAAGCAAGAGAACTCTTCATCCAAGACAGTGGAAGACCTTGGTACAGAGGCTATGGCACTACACAAGACTAGAAAACAATGGTTTGATTTTGGAGTGGCCTTCTCCTAGAAGAGCTGCTTACCATAGCCAAAGAGTCTCTTCTACCCTTACCAAGAGGAAAGTAGCCACTGAACTATCACTTTACAGTAATTAACCCCTTGAGCGAAGAAGTGTTTGGTAATTTCAGTGATGTCAGGTGTATGAGGAAAGACGAGAATGTGTAAAGAATAGGCCAAACTACTCGGTGTATGTGTAGGCAAAGAAAATGTGCTGTAACCAGAGAGAGGGATGCAATGGCCAGTCAAAGTATCCAATAACTCTCTAGCGGTAGTATCTCAATTGGTATCTGGTGCCCCGGCCAACCTAATACGATCTTTCTCCCTCAGGGGCAAGTAAAACGCACATTTCTTCTTCTCGCAACTCCAAACCTCTTTCTAAAGCTCCTTGTTCTGTTCTTCCGAGAGGCGATGAAGCAGGACCACAGACCACATAACTCCTTGGCAACCCCGGGGTACTGGGGGTTAGTTGCTCCCCCAAGAAGAGCAACTTCACTTCCAATCACAAGGGAGCCATTTTCCCTTGCAGATGTGTTGCAGGCATGGCCATCCCTAGGGGTTTCTGCACCCCCTATGAAGGAAGAGCTTCTTCGACTCCTTCAGCGCGGTCCCAGGAAGGTTCCTCCTCCAGAGACCTCAACATCCTATGCTTTGGAGGTTTACGAGGTACATCTGTCACCGTCTCCTGGAGGCGGCCGCTCACATTTGCCCCTCCAATGGCCTCCTGCTGTTTCTCCCTACAGGAATACTTTGGGTGCAGGAGATGATTATTCAGACAGGTACCTTGTCATGCATTGACCTTTCAATTGCAAGCTCTTTGTGCCTTTTCAAATTTGATTTGAGATCATTAGATGACTGGCATACTAATGATCATGCACCAATCATTATAAAATGGATTTTGAGCAAAGCAAAAAATTATTTTTGGGTGAGATAGCCATGTCGTCCTGATGGAAGGTTCCTTTAGGTAGCTTTCTAAGGGTATTTTCTACAGTGATACTTCCAGAGAATTAACTATAGGTCTCCAGAATTCTAACTCCGGGCGCGAGTATCCTTAATCTATCTTTAAGGATATCGCATATCGGGACGTGTTTTTTGATACGACACATAGCAATCTTCACCCCGAATAGATTTAACTCTTTGAGGGGGAAGAGTGGCGAACGAAAGGGGAGCCATTATCAAGGTACCCGGTGGACCTCCTCTCCGTACTACTATGGCCCATCATTCCTAGTTGTATTTAAGCAGGCATAGCCGCAGATAGAGTAGTTTCGGGTGGGGTCATTTTAAGAAAGAAGGGTGGGTCCATCAGGACGACATGGCTATATCACCCAAAAATAGATTTTTCGCTTTGCTCAAAATCCGTGTTTTGGGCTCGGCCATGTCGTCCTGATGGAAGCTTACCATAGAATTAACTGGAAAGTACTATATCTGTGGGTTTGTATAAGTGCCTTTACTTTGAATGAGTTCCTTATATGGTCTCCTAGACCCTTACATATTACATTACCGTTGTTTGTCATATCCACTAAGCTTGGAACTAGCTTAGGGCTTCCTATAAGGATTCAAAGTTTGTATTTCCGTAAGGACATAAGGGAAACTTTCTAGAGATTACCTATTTGTACTTTGGAAATCGTTACGATCAAGGTGTCTATTTAAGGAAAATAGGAAAACTCTGGATTCTTTTATTGTTATACTGAGGATAAAAGAAGACACAGATACATTTTTATTTTCATTAGCAAAATAAAATAATAATGTATCATGAGAAGGAATCTAGCCTTGCACATATAAACATATATATATATATATATATATATATATATTTGACCTGTAAGAGAAGAATATACATAAATTAATTCATTTTTTAAAAATGCCACTCAATAAATGTGAAGCTAATTTTGTCTAGTTTCACTTAGATGTTGGATATACTTCAACACTGTGTTCAAGGGTTCACACGGCTCTGGTGTTATTGGTTAGATTCTGCACCTGTATAGAACAGTCTATTAATCACCATAGTGATTTTCACTTGAAGGTATTACACTAGAATACACTGTTGAGTCCCAAAACAGACCACTGTTCATCGCAGCACTAGACGACAGGTTTTATGACACTACCTGCCGCCACCATAAAGTGTTTTATCTCGTGCACTTACTTCGCATAATGTTTATAGAAGACTCTGGATGATTTCCACCCTGTATATGAGCGGAGCCTCTCAAAGTCCATGTGTTGAAAGAAATTCAACGAAGAAGCAACTTTCCTTGGATCATGACCTGCGGGTGTGCTGTCAGGATCAGCTCTGCGAATAAAGTAGGTGAGTTTCGCCCTCAGCTGTTTTAGAGATAAATTTGATCCTGATGTTTTGCCTTGAAAGAGCTGTCCTCCTTGAAGTCTGAAGTTCTTAGAAGATAGACCCTCAGACACTCTACTGGGCATAGAGAGACATCTTCCTTCAGAGGGCAGATTCTCCAAGGACCCCACCTTTTGGTGGGCAGCTCGTTTTTGCCGAGAAAGGTAGGATCAGGGAAAAGATTCATTTCTCCTGTTTCCATGAACTGAATATGGCCTCCATTTCTGGATAAGACTACTATTTCACTAACTCTAGCCCCTGAGGCTATAGCAAACAGAAATATCACTTTCTGTGTTAGATCCTTTATGGTGCAATCCTCATTGTTCATATTCGAAGCATAGTGCAAGACTTTGTCCAACGACCATGTTATGGGCTTTGGAGGGGTTGCCGGTTTGAGTCTAGCGCATGCTTTTGTTATCTTATTGAAGATTTCACTTGAAAGATCCACCTGAAAGGCGTACAGAAGAGATCTAGTCAAAGCCGACTTGCACGCAGTTATTGTGGTGGAAGCAAGGCCTTGTTCTTGTAGGTGGATGAAGAAGGAGAGACAGAACTCTATTGATATTTCTGTCAGTTTCCTTGCTTTCCCAAAGGAAACCCACTTCTTCCAAGATGATTCATATTGTCTCCTAGTTGAACTTGACTTGTATTCTATGATGAAGTCGATCTTGTCCTTTGAGATCCCAAACCTTTTCTTGGCTACTAGGGCGAGAAAATCATGAGATGTAGGTTGTGGGTTCTCAAGGATGAAGCGTAGACAGTTGACTTCTGAACCAGTTGGGATAAAACTGGGTTCGGCAGAGGAAACAGCTTCAGTTTCAATTCTAGAACTAGAGGGAACCAATTGCTTCTGGGCCATTTGGGGGCCCCTACTGCAGCTGTTCCTCTGAAGGATCTTAGCTTGTCGAGGACTTTCAGCAGGAGATTGGTTGGTGGGAAGAGGTAGATTTGATTCCATCTGTTCCAGTCGAGAGACATGGCGTCTGTCGCTTCTGCTTGACGGTCCTCGTAAGGGGCTACATAACGAGGTAGTTTCTTGTTGTTGCTTGTTGCGAAGAGGTCGATCTGCAGTTCTGGGACTTTTTCCAGGATGAAGGAGAATGAGTCTGTGTCTAGGGACCATTCTGTCTCTATCGGCTTTCGCCTGGATAGAGCATCCGCCATCACATTGCGGAACTCTTGCAGGTGAACTGCTGATAAGTGCCATCTTCTCTTCCTTGCCAGGTAGAAGATGCCTAACATCACGTGATTGATGTGAGGTGATCTCGAGCCTTGTCGATTTAGACATCTTACTATCACCTCGTTGTCCAAGACCAGTCTGATATGGACTGACCTGCGAGGGGATAGTTTCTTCAACGTTAGGAAGACTGCCATAGCCTCCAAGATATTAATGTGAAAGGTTTTGAACTGGTGTGACCAATTCCTCTGCACTTTCCTTTCTTGCGAATGGCCTCCCCATCCTTCCAGGGAGGCATCTGTGTGTATTACCACTGATGGTTGAGGTGGTTGTAAGGGAATTATTCGTGCTAGGCTCTTGGCTGTTGACCACGGCCTTAGTAGCGTGCGCAATCAGGTCGGTGTCAACCTTTGTTGATCTCTCTGAGCGTTTGATGCATATCTTCTCCAGACTCCTGATGCATCCTTTAACTGTGCTTTTAGCACTGGGTCTGTCACTGCTGCGAACTGGAGAGAGCCCAATACTCTTTCCTGTTGGCGTCTTGAAATCATCTTGTGTTTGATTAGTCTCTTGACAGATCCTGCTATCTCTCTCCTCTTCTTCAGTGGAATGGAGAGATGGTGTGACTGTAAGTTCCAATGGATTCCTAACTATTGAAACTTCTCCTCGCAGGTAGGCATGGCTAGAGATAATGGTTTACATTCCTCTAGGACTAGGCACGGTGTGCCCTCATTGACTGCTCTCATGTAACAGTCAAGGGCTTTCACTGAAAAGGGGAAAGCTCTGGAGGAAGGAGCAATGAAGGTTGGGTGCCTCTTGCTCAATGCCGAGACTTTGGAGTTGGTATATCCGACTCCTTTCAGGGTCTTGGTTAGGATAGCCTGTGCTTTGTCATGCTCGAAGACAATGACTTCCTTCGGTACCGTCTCCTCACGGGATGCTGGTTCATCCTGCAGTCTCACGTAGCAATCTGGGTATGGTGAAAAGCTGGGCCAGAATTGGAGATCTTCAAGGGGTTTGGCCCCCCAACTTCTCGGAGATATAGAGCTTTCCATTCATCATGGGCATGTGCTCCGTGTACCTCCAGGGGTTGGTTTCGGAGCAGTGAGGTAGGTCAGATACTCTAAGGGGCTTAGTTAGAGCCTCCGGAAGCGCCAAAGCGTTTCCCTTCCCTTACCTCTCTCTTCGTCTCTTTTGAGATCTTACTTTATCTCCTGTTGTTCCGTCCGGAACATTACCAACATCTACTGGATCGACTCTAGGAGCACTTCGCTCCTGCCGACCTGCACATCTGGTTGGGGAGTTGGGGCTGAAGAGGTTGACGGCACAGGTTGATACGCCTTCACGGTGAACTGAGGGTCCTCAGTTACCGTCGAAACGGATCCTTCTTCCTCCGTAGGTGGTTGAACCACTTCTTCTTCAGGGCCTTCTTGCAGTAGGTCCTTTCCGGTGTCGGTGGACACCTCCGACATCAGTTCTTGGTGGATGTCCGTGCCTTCCAGTGCCTTGTTGATGTCCGCGTCCACTGTCAGTTGGATGAAGGGAGGCTGGACCTGTATCTGGGGCACAACCACGCTGGATTCAGCCCTAGGGAACAGAAGGCATCTTAAAGATTCGTTAGGTAGGTAAGGTCCCGGAGAGTTCTTCTGGAACCCTCTTACCCACCTCCGAAGCCTTCGATCAGCAAGGTCGAGCAGTTAGAGCAACCCTTTGGGTCCCAGTACCTCAGGGGTCCAGATAGATGCAGCAGGGGGCATGAGACCTGCACATCATATGCCCACAAAAGTCCTTACTTTTGTGGTTGCAGAACATGACTGCACACTTTACCATTGGCTCCTCCTGTAAGGAAAGAAAAGGTGAAATAAGTATTCAGTTGTTTATATCATTGATATGAATGCATACTTATCAATAGTAATATTTACTATTATATTTTTTGGGCTCAGGCCATGTCGTCCTGATGGAAGTTCCTTTAAAGTAGCTTCCTACAGTATATTTGACTACTGTGATATTCCCAGAGAATTTTACCTTAAGGTATCCAGAATTCTAACTCCTGGCGCGAATATCCCTAACTTTTTCTTTTAGGGATATCGCATAATATCAGAGAACGTATTCTTGACATGCCACATAGCTATCTTCACCCCAAATAGCGTTAACGCTTCGAGGGGGGAAAGTGGCAAGAAAACGAAAGGGGAGCCGTTATACATGCACCACTACTTACTGGTTTGAGTCTATAGATGACGTCATCATCGCCGCCATCTTCATTCCTTATATCGTAGTGCTATTGCTCGGTGTTTTCCCTGTGCTCTCTCGCTTTATTGGATTAATTTTAATATTATGGGGCTTTCTCCAGCCTCTTCTGCCTCTGGAAAGTTGAGTATTGATCTTTACATTGTATAAATGTAAGCTCTTGTCTTTTTTATATATGATTAAAAGTTAAATTAACGTAACAAGAGCTGTTGCCTAACCGGAGGCATCTTGGGCGCTGTCGTTCGTAACGCATGAGTCATTTAGTTAGTCAGAACGACCTTCCCGGTATTAATAGCTTAATAAATTTAGCTATTTAGCCTCATTCATAGGAATTCTTTATATAGTGCCGATAGTATTGATATTAAGTTTCGGCGATTTAGGTAACAAAACCTTGCTTGCGCTAGGCTTCCTAGCCTAGGCGTTCAGTTTTTAGTACTTTCATGCATTATATAATAGACTTGCCTAGCGCTGTAATTTTAATGAACCTTTAGGCAAATTTTATACATGTAAGATTTATATATTGCATAATATCTTCCTCTTTCAAGATAGTATACGAGAGAGTTTCGGTGATTTAGGTAGTCAATTCTCACTGCTACTAGGCTACTAGCCTAGTGGCTTTAGTATACTTTCATACATGTTCCCCGATTGTCCTCGTGTATTGTTTTTATTGATTCAGACGGAGATAGATATCTCCTGGAATTATTATAAGGCGATGCTAGTCCCTATGGAGATTTAAGGACAGTCCCTCCTTCCCTCTTAGTTAGCCTAGGCTATAACCCAAGTCAGTCGTCCCCTAAATAGAATTCTGGTAGGACTAGGCTAGGGTTTTTCTGTCCTTTCCCCATAACTGCAAAGGTAGTTTTGGGGTTTTGGTCAGAACCTCAGAGTATTTAGTCTGGTGTTGGCAGCTGGCTGGCAGTAGGAACAACGTTCCTCTGCTGGACTAAGCTGTCGGCATAGGAAGCTAGACCTCCCTAGATCACACTTGAAGGCTTTATATAATATTGCCCTTCTCCCTGTGGTCTAGTTGACTAGTCCTGTGTCGATGGACCCTAGGCTGAAGAATAGATCATCTTCTGCTGTCTAGGTGACACCGGCACTGAAACTCGGTTCCTCTATTGTTTAAGGGTGGTGGTGAGGGTGCTGCCGGTCCCTTTTATTGTATTAGCCTAACCTAGGCTGGAGAATAGAATTCTCCTATTACGTAGAATGGCTTCAATACTGGAACAGAGTTTCATTAGGTGAGGTAGGAATTGCCGGCAATTGCCGGCGCCTTCCGCACCCCATAAGACCCTTTCCCCGTCCCCACTCTGTCCTTTTATGATGGCCTAGCCATCAAATCTCTTGGCCATCGTTCTAAAATCGAGCCGGTTGCTGGCAGGTTGTGGGACTGGCTTGGGCTTCTGTCTGTAGTGACATAGTTACTCAGTCCTCCCTTATGAATACAATGTTCTGGGAGAGCTGGGCCAGCTGAGCCGGCAGAAGACCCTTTTACTATAGAGTGTTCTTCAGTCCTCTCTTGGAATGCCATCCATAACCGGCTGAGGCAGAGACCGGCAATAGTTGTGGATGGGTGGAAGCTTGAATGATACATACTCCCATTCCATTTGAACTCTCATTCTGGAAGAAGGTAGTAAGCCAGAGCTCTTACACTATACTTCATTCCATTCTTTCTCTCTCTCTATGGGCTAGTACCTCTGGGATCTATCTGCCAGTAACTCTAGTGAGCAATGCTTGCCTGGAAGGCCGACAGTTAGTAATCTACCGACAGACAGTGAGCCGCCGACAGCCAGTGAGCTGCCGACAGCCGGAGAGGGTATCGACCGCTGTATACATATCTAGGTCGTCTGCTGGCATAGTGTGCCGACAGCCAGCAACCTTCCGGCGGCCGGCGGTCTTTTGTCGACCGGCGAACTGCCGGCTGTCCTCAAGAGTCGACAATACGTAGACTGAACTATACCCTGGTGCTAGCCTTGCCGCCATATGCCGGCGGGATCTACAGTATATACAGTTGCCAGTATATTTGCAGTATAGATTTTACTACAAACAGAAAACTACGGTATATACGATACAGTAGACAAATTTTCCAACATACTCTGTGTTGTCATGCGCAGCCTATTGTTGAGACCATATTCTATCTTATTATTTTTTTTTTCTTCTTGTTTTTTGAAATGGTGTGTTGGGCAGGCTTAATAGAAGGGTCATGGATGCCTGGTGGTTTATCAAGAGGTTGTCTTTTCCTTTTTCTGACTTTTACATCTCAAAACCATCCTTACTGTCCTCCCTTCAGTTGAAGTGGCTATCCTGGAGGGTATTTAGCCTTGCATGGTGTATCGGCTCCTCCATGTTGACCAGTTTTTCCGACTTTTTACTATAGTCTATGGGTATCATCAATCACTTTATTTATAATTCTGTACATATGGTTTTTGTTATAATTCTTATTAATCTAGTTTTTAAGTATGATGTCTTTTTTATTTCTATTAATTCTTATGCTGTCTGGAGACATTGAGCGAAATCCGGGACCAGTACGTCCTAGATTTCGTCAATGTCTTCTTCTGTATTGCAATATTCGTGGTCTTCATGCAAATATCCAAGACCTTACAGTTGCGTCCAGACAGTATGATATTCTTTTGTGCTCAGAAACTTTGGTTTCTAATATGAGGCACTCATCTGAGGTCCTTATAACTGGTTCTAAGAAGCCAATAATGCTGAAACGTGATGCCATCCCTAGGGCCAGGAGAATGGCGGTGTATATTAGGACCAAGTACCCTGCTTCTCATAAGTCCTGCTATCAATGTGGATGTCATGAGATTCAGGTAATAAAAGTTTGTGGCAGGCATAACAACTTTTATTTGTGTTCGATCTACCGGAATCCAGACATGGATGATTCTATCTTCGATTGTCGTCTTACCATTATGGCTAAGATACAAGAAGATGATAGAAAGGCTTCTTTTGTCTTTGTTGGTGATTTTAATGCTCACCATAGGTAGTGGTTAAGTTCTATCTCTCCTACCGATCGCCATGGCTTAAGAGCTTTAGACTTTGCCTCTGAATCAGGCTGTGAGCAAATCATAAAGGAAGCTACTCACAGGTCTGGTAATTGCTTGGACCTCGTATACACTGACTCCCCTGGCATTATAACTAGTAAGGTTGGTTCTCCAGTCGGGACATCTGATCATGCCTTGATTTCATTATTAGTGAAGACTGAGCAGCCTGTCCCTGATATATCATATTCTTCTAAAATTTATATGAAATCCCAAGCAGACTGGAATGGGATTTTGCATGATCTTTTGTGCTTGAATGAGAATTTAGTCAACATAATTGATAGGCGTATCCCTTTTCGTGTGCTAAGGTACCGAGTGAAGGACAAACCGTGGTTCAATGATGATTGTAGACGTGCTTATTTGGAGAAGCAGGAGGCCTATCACCTTTGGAAGGGTAACAGATCAGATTTGACCTGGAACAACTATACTCAGCTTCGAGCTTTTGCTCAGAGAGTTTATGCCTCAACTGAAAAGGAGTACAATTTAACCATAAAAGAAACACATTTTGGTACAACTCAGGTAAATAAATGGTGGTCTACCCTTAAATCTGCACTCTTTGGTGTACAGTAGATGCAACAGTTCCTCCTTTACTTAAACCAGATGGCTCAGTCACTCACTGTCCAAAGGAAAAGGCAACCCTTTTGGCGGATGTTTTTGACAGTAAACAGAGTAATGAAAAACTTGAACTTCCTCATTCCTGTTTTCCTGAGGCTAAACTAACTAGTTTAGCTTTTCGATCTCGTGAGATTAAAGCTCTGTTGGTGGACCTTGATGCTTAAGGAGGTGTAGATCCAAATGGTATTTTTCCTTTGTTTTTTATAAAGACAGCAGATTTCTTAGCTCCAAAATTATCTGTTATTTTGTGCAAGTTAGCAAGAAGAGGAGCTTTTAGCACTTGTTGGAGAATTGGTAATGTTACTCCTCTTTGTAAATGTGTTTGTGGTAGCTCAAGTCCCACTGATTACCGCCCAATTTCAATAACTCCTATATCTAAAGTTTTTGAACGTCTTCTGGCAAAACGTCTTAATAGGTTTGCTGAAGGTAATCATCTACTCTAGTTTGCAATTTGGTTTTCGTAAAGGCCTTGGAGCATGTGATACCCTTCTTACAATCTCCAATGCTGTACAGAAATCCCTTGATTGTGGTCAGGAAGTTCGTATGATTGGCCTTGATTTTAGTGCTGCCTTTGACCGTGTTAATCATGAGGCCCTTGTTTTCAAACTGAAATAGTTGGGAGTGGGTGGGTCGTTTCTTAGCATTATTATTGATTTTTTAAGTAATAGATCTCAAAGAGTTGTTGTTGATGGGCACCATAGTGATTATAGGAATGTGATATCCGGTGTTCCACAGGGTAGTGTTCTTGGCCCATTACTTTTCATACTATATACACATGACATGTGGTTTGGCCTAGAAAACAAGCTTGTTGCATATGCAGATGATGCTACTCTTTTTGCATCAATTCCATCCCCTGAATGTAGATCTGGGGTTGGTGAATCCCTTAATAGAGATTTAGCTAGAATTAGTGCATGGTGCAAATTATGGGGTATGAAGTTGAATCCTAACAAAACTCAAAGTATGATTATAAGTAGGTCAAGGACGGTGGCTCCTCAACATCCGGATCTCAGTATTGATAATGTTTCTCTAAATTTGTATGACTCTTTCAAAATTTTAGGTGTGATTCTCGACAGCAAATTTACTTTTGAGAAACATATAAAGTCTGTGTCTTCTTCAATTGCACAAAAATTAGGCTTATTGAGAAAGTCTTTCAAGATTTTCAGTGATCAATCTATTCTGAAGAAGTGTTTTAATTCTTTCATTCTACCTTGTTTTGAGTATTGTTCTCTTGTCTGGTCTTCAGCTGCTGATTCTCATCTTAATTTGTTGGACAGAAACTTACGGTCTATTAAATTTCTTATTCCTGATCTAGATATTAATCTCTGGCACCATCGTTCAATTAGTTCATTATGCATGTTGCATAAGATCTTTCATAACTCTGACCATCCTTTACATTCAGATCTCCCTGGACAATTCTATCCTGTTCGTAATACTAGGCAGGCAGTTAATTCTAATAGCCAGGCCTTCTCCATCATGAGGCTCAATACTACGCAGTACTTTAGAAGTTTTATTCCAGCTGTTACGAAGTTGTGGAATGATCTTCCTAATCGGGTAGTTGAATCAGTAGAACTTCAAAAGTTCAAAGTTGGAGCAAATGCTTTTTTGTTGAACAGGCGGACATGAGTCTTTTTATAGTTTATTTATGACATATCTGTTTTTGATGTTGTTAATAGTTTATATATGACATGTCTGTTTTGACGTTACTTTTTTTAGAATGATTTATTGTTAATTTGTTCTCTTCATTTATTTATTTTCTTTCCTCACTGGGCTATTTTTCCCTGTTGGAGCCCCTGGGCTTATAGCATCTTTCTTTTCCAACTAGGGTTGTAGCTTGGATAGTAATAATAATAATAATATATAGAAAGTAAGTTCTTTCTATTCACTAATAAGTGATTACTGATAACAATCCTCAATCTTAATCCATCTGGAAGCTAGTATTAAGTTATACTTACGCATCCTAACAGGATAGAAGTCTTCCGTTGGACCCTTCTAATATAGAATGTTCCATGGTTTTAATTTTGAGGAAGGTCACAACAATTGGCTGGGCTGAAAGCACATTTATGTGTCTTTCCTATTTCTTTTCTAGCTTATCTATCCTAAGCTATATACTAATAGAATATTATTAAATATAATATTTGTATACTTTGTCCAGTGAGATAAATCTCCGTATACTCATTTTACTTTCCTCTCTTTACAGGAGGACCAATCTAAGTGTGGGAGTATGTTCTGCAATGTGCGCAGCAAGAACTTCTGCGGCCACGAGATGTGCAGGACGCACTCACGCTGTGCCGTTACCAAGGGAGCTCTGAAGTATTGGGACCCCAGGTATGTAATGTCTGTAAAACCTTGGTTACAGAGGCTTTCGATGACCCTCAGTCAGCGGAATCTAGGGATGCAGCAAGGGAGAAGCTGCATAGATGGATCCGTGGTTTTCAAAAGAACACCACGGGGCCTCACCTTCCTTATGAGAAGATGTGGGCCTGTCTTTTCCCTAGGGCAGCTAAGGATGCTGTCATTCCACAACCTCACCCAGAGATCCCTTGCATTCAGATATCTGTTGAGTCGGATGTCTCGGATACTATGAAGGACATCCAGCTTGACGACAGGCTGTCAGAAGTGTCAGAGGACACTGAAAAGGACCTTCTTGCAGGAGGTCAGGAAGAGGAGTCAATTGTGGCTCCTGATACCGAGGAGGAAGAAGTCGAGACAGTGTCAGTTTCGTCGGTTCCTGCCCTAGAACCAGTTCCCTCGACATCATCTGCTCTTCCAGCTGATGACAAAGGGAAGACTTTGTCTTCCATTATGACGATGATGCAGCAGATACAAAAGCAGAATGCTGAAATGGAGGCTGCACTCAGGTTGGAGATACGCCAACTTGCAGCGTCCCGTGGGTCTCACAAGAGACCCAATGTTAAGGAACTTCCTTCATGTTCGAATGTGAACCCGTGGAGGCATGCAGAGTACATGCCTATGACAACCGGGAAGATTTACATCTCCAAGAAGCGGGGTTCAGTCCCCATTGAAGATGTGGAATTCTGGCCCAGCTTGGAGTCTTATCCGGACTGCTTCGTCCGTCTGAAGGCGGAGCCAGCTTCAAAGAAGGAGACAGAGCCAAAAGAGGTCATAGTTTTTCACCACTCTAAAGCACAGGCTTTATTGTCTAGCACCTTGAAGGAGAGGGGCTTTACTAACTCTAAGGTGCCGGCTCTGTGCAAGAAGCACCCCTCCTTTGTAGCCTCATCTACCTGGGCCTTCCCTTTCATGGAAAAAGGGTACAAGGCAGCTTTGAAAGCTATTGAAGCAGGGAAACCTTGTCCTACACTCGACGAGTGTAAACCTTTGTTCCTAGCTTTGCCCCTAGACCAGAAGGACTGGAAGTATGTACATCTTACCTTCTCAGTCGGGAAGTTGGAGGCAGATATTGCCAGACGCCAGTTAGGTTAGGACCTCCCAAAGTTGTCAGAGTTTCTCTTGCGCAGGGAGCAAGAGACTAAAGAAAGACTTGCCGCTTTTATGTCACTCCAGACTACCTTGGAGACAATGGCAAGTGATCCCCAGAATCCAGATATGTTTATGGTTGTGGCCGAAACACATCTGGCCACTGTGACGAAGGACATCTATGGCTTCATTAAGGCTAGGAGAGCCTGTAGGGAGTTTGTGTTCGCCTCGGCTGCGATGAGACATGAACCTAGGAAGCTGATTTCGTCCAGCATTTGGGGAAAGGACCTTTTCCCGAGTGAAGTGGTCAAGGATGTAGTCGATAAAGCCGCCACGGAGAATAGAAATCTTCTCCAAAAGTGTGGCTTGACACTCAAGAGGAAGTCTTCCCCGGATGAGGGTCCCCAACCCAAGCGGAAGACAAAGAGGCCGAGGTTGCCCTCTCGCCCGGCCAAACAACAAAGGCAACAACAACTTCCCGCGACCGTGGTGCCCCAGGTGGTGGCACAACCTCCGACTACCTATCAGTTGGTACCCCAGCAACTGGCGACACAGTCTCCAGCCTTTACTCAGCTTTCGAGAGGCAGTCGACTACCTTTTGTCCGAAAGCTAGAGGACCATTTAGAGGTTCCTCTAAACGCCCCTCAAGAGGAAGAGGAAATAGAGGAGGACGCGGTCAAGGAAGCAAGTCCTCCGGTCAGCAGCAGAAATGAGATGCTTCTGGTAGGGGGAAGGCTATACTCATTTCGGGATCGTTGGACCTTCGATCCCTGGGCCCCAAGCCTGATCAAGAATGGACTGGGTTGGAGCTGAAACACAGCTCCACCACCATTTCCTCAATTCTTCCAACACTCTACCCCCGTTCTGGAAGAATACATTCAGGAACTCTTGAGTAAAAGAGTAATAAAGAGGGCAAAGTCCATCAAATTCCAAGGAACGCTGTTTTGTGTTCCCAAGAAGGACTCAAACAAACTCAGAGTCATTCTGGACTTGTCGCCACTCAACAAGTTCATAGTAAACAACAGGTTCAGGATGTTGACCCTTCAACACATAAGGACCCTGTTTCCCAAAAAAGCATACACAGTCTCCATAGACATGGCAGACGCCTATTGGCATATCCCAATCAGTCGCCAACTTTCCTCCTACCTAGGATTCAAGCTACAGAAGAAACAATACGTCTTCAGAGCCATGTCCTTCAGGCTAAACATAACCCCAAGGATCTCCATGAAGCTTGCAAATGCAGTCGTTCATCAATTACGCCTAAAGGGAGTTCAAGTAGTGGCCTACCTGTACGATTGGCTGGTGTGGGCAGCATCCTAGACAGAATGCATGCAAGCCTCCAAGATAGTGATCCAGTTCCTGGAACATCTGGGATTCAAGATCAACATCAAAAAGTCTCGATTATCTCCAGCTCAGAAGTTTCAATGGCTTGGAATACACTGGAACTTACAGTCACACCGTCTCTCCATTCTGTCAAAGAAGAGGAGAGAGATAGCGGGATCTGTCAGGAAACTTCTAAAATCCGGTCGGATATCAAGACGCCAACAGGAGAGAGTGCTGGGCTCTCTTCAGTTCGCTTCAGTGACAGATCCGGTGCTAAGAGCACAATTAAAGGATGCAACAGGAGTCTGGAGAAGATACGCATCAAATGCTCGAAGACATCTAAAAAGACCATTACCGACTCGACTATGATCACTGCTCAAGCCGTGGTCGGAGGCCAAGCACCTAAAGAAATCGGTACTCTTAAAACCACCTCCACCTTCAGTCATCATCCACACAGACGCTTCAAAGGATGGATGGGGAGGTCGTTCTCACCTACGGAAAGTCCAAGGGACTTGGTCCAATCTATTCAAGACCTTCCACATCAACATTCTCGAAGCCATGGCAGTTTTTCTCTCACTGAAAAAGCTGGCTCCTCGCTGCTCGACCCACATAAGACTGGTCCTAGACAGCGAGGTGATAATGAGATGTCTGAATCGTCAAGGTTTGAGATCGCCCCAAATCAACCAAGTGATGTTGGCTATCTTCCGTTTGGCAGAAAAGAAGAGATGGCACTTATCAACAGTTCACCTCCAAGGGTTCCGCAATGTGACGGTGGACGCTCTATCCAGGTTAACACCGATAGGGTCAGAATGGTCCCTAGACGCAGGATCATTCTCCTTCATCTTACGTCAAGTCCCAGAACTGCAGATCGACCTCTTCGCAACGAGCGACAACAAGAAACTAACTCGATATGTAGCCCCATACGAGGACCCTCTAGCGGAAGCAGTGGATGCGATGTCCCTCGATTGGAACAGATGGTCCAGGATTTACCTGTTCCCTCCTTCCAACCTTCTGTTGAAAGTCCTCAACAAGCTGAGATCCTTTCAGGGAACAGCAGCTATAGTAGCTCACAAGTGGCCGAACAGCATCTGGTTCCCTCTAGTATTGGAGCTGCGGCTGAAGCTGGTCCCGTTGCCGGACCCAGTTCTGACTCAACAAGTGCAGAAGTCGACTGTCTTCGCTTCATCACAGAAAACCCGAAACCTTCATCTCATGATTTTCTCTCCTTAGCAGTTAAGAAAAGATTCAAGATTTTGAGAGACAGTATAAACTTTTTAGAAGAATATAAGTCCAAATCTACCTGAAGACAATATGAGTCATCTTGGAAGAAATGGGTTGAATTTGTCAAGGCAAAGAAACCAAAAGAAATCTCAACAGATTTCTGTTTATCCTTCTTTATTCATCTTCATGAAAAAGGTTTAGCAGCCAACACGATATCTACGAGTAAATCTGCCTTGACTAGACCTCTATTGTATGCCTTCCAGGTAGACTTTTCTAATGAAATCTTTAACAAGATCCCTAAGGCTTGTGCTAGGCTTAGGCCTTCGGCGCCTGCGAGGCCCATTTCGTGGTCCTTGGATAAGGTTCTTCATTTGGCTTCAACATTGAACAATGAAGACTGCTCGTTGAAAGATTTGACCCAAAAAGTTATATTCCTATTTGCACTAGCCTCAGAGGCGAGAGTTAGCGAAATAGTGGCCCTTTCAAGAGATGAGGGCCATATTCAGTTCACAGAAAGGGGAGAACTGAATCTTTTTCCTGATCCAACGTTTCTCGCTAAAAACGAGTTACCCAACAAAAGGTGGGGTCCCTGGAGAATCTGCCCTCTGAAGGAAGATGTCTCTCTATGTCCAGTGGAGTGCCTAAAGGTCTATCTTCATAGAACTTCAGACTTTGGGGGAGGACAGCTCTTTAAAGGAGAAACTTCAGGTTCAAATTTGTCTCTGAGACAATTGAGGACGAAGATCACCTACTTCATTCACAGAGCAGATCCGGACAGTACACCCGCAGGTCACGATTCGAGAAAGATTGCTTCATCTCTGAATTTTTTTCCAAAATGTGGATTTCGAAAGTCTTCGCTCGTATACTGGATGGAAGTCATCCAGGGTGTTTTTCAAACACTATGCGAAGCAAGTGCAAGAGATCTAAAGGTTTGTGGTGGCGGCAGGTAGTGTACTAAAACCTGCCGCTTAATACTGCGAGGAACAGTGAATTAATTGGGAATTATGTGAAGGGTGTAAATGTCCTCTTACGGTGCAACATGTTAGAGTAAATATCGCCATGGTGACATTGTGAACTGTTCCAAATAAAAAAGGTGAAAGAAGCATAAAAGAATAACACATGTGCCATGCGTACTTTACACAAGTGTATACAGACAGTAATGACAGAAATTGAATAGAAAATTTTACTGAATTTTCCCTTTTTAAGTGGCAATTAAAGTTTTTATTTTCAGGTGAAACAAGTATTTCTGATATTGCTTCTATATTTGTGCTTAAATCATTTCACAAACATTTTATATTGTACTATAAAATGCATATTGATTTACATATTTTATTGATTGTCAATCAAATTTTAATTGAATTTTGTGTCTTAATTCGCCCTAAATTCATATAAATAAATTTTGTGTTGAGCATTTAATTGATCACCGTTTTTATTTTGCATATTATTAAGAGAACAATTGTTAATATTTGTTCCAACACTTAAACAAACCTTCTTATGTGTGTATATATCTGGTTTTACACAGATAGTTACTGAACAGTCTTTGCATGCTTAGTATGCTTTGAATGTGATGCTGACTTATACAATCAATTGTTCCTATATGGATACAAACCTGTCTGTCTCGGCATACAGCTATTTCTGTATATCTAGGGAGGTGTCGGTAGTTCATGCATACATATGTTCGTTTCAAATACAAACTCTGATTGAGAAGGTATACGTTGAGACCTGTATACCTGTTTGTTGCTAGGTTGTTCATATGAAATATGCAATTCTCGAGACTTTTTCCAGAGTCTGGCATGACTCTTCCCTGTAGGGGGCAGGAAGCACTAACATGGTTTATGATTAGATGAGATGCTGTATAACGGTAACAGCATATGTCTCTAGGTTTAAGTAACCAAGGAAATTCCATCTTGGGGATAAGGAACAAATAGAAAATCCACAGATACATTAATGCTCTGGTAAACTTCCATCAGGACGACTTGGCCTGAGCCCAAAAAACGGATTTTGAGCGAAGCGAAAAATATATTTTTGGGTGAGATAGCCATGTCGTCCTGATGGACCCGCCCTCCTTTTCATAAAAAGGGCTAGAATAATCCCTCCTGAAAGTACTGTATCTGTAGCACCTCACTTATCGCTACAAGGAATAAAGATGGCGGCGATGATGACGTCATCTATAGACTCAAAACAGTAAGGAGTGGTGCCTGTATAACAGCTCCCCTTTCGTTTTCTTGCCACTTTCCCCCTCGAAGCGTTAACGCTATTCGGGGTGAAGATAGCTATGTTGCGTGCCAAGAATACGTCCTATGATATGCGATATCCCTAGAAGAAAAAGTTAGGGATATTCGCGCCAGGAGTTAGACTTCTGGATACCTTGAGGTAAAATTCTCTGAGAATATCACTGTAGTCAAATATACCCTTGGAAGCTACTTTAAAGGAACTTCCATCAGGACGACATGGCTATCTCACCCAAAAATAGATCCATTTAATTGCTTAGGATAGTAAGCTAGAAAGGAAAAAGTTAAGACACATATCTGTGTTTCCTCTCCCAGGCAATTGCTGAGACCTCCGTCAATGTTAATATTTAATTCCCCTATAAGGGAAAATACAGGGTAAACTCCCGTACGTAGAGCCGGAGTCAGTGAATATTTACACTAACTCCTCCACCTGTAGAATATTAATACTGAACGGTGATTCATAAGTGTCTCGATAATCAAAGGATTCATCAGGGTGTTGAAGGAGTACTTCAACCTCAACTTATAATACGGTCCCAACAATAGACTGTGAAAGGATACAGAGTATGTTAGAAATACTTGTACTACTGTATTGTTGTCTACTGTAGTTTTACCAACTACTATATTGTTATATACTGTAGTTATACTGGCTCCTGTATTGTTGTCTACTGTAGTTTTTACCGGTATACTTCCTGGGGTAAGGCTAGTGCCTGGTGGCACTAACACACACAAGAGAGAGAGAGAGAGAGAGAGAGAGAGAGAGAGAGAGAGAGAGAGAGAGAGAGAGAGAGAGAGAGAGAGAGAGAGAGAGAAAAAAAAGTGTAGGAGGGCTACTACCACCTACTGTCTCCTTGCCAGAATGAGAGTTCTAATGGAGGGGGAGGAATGCATCTTATTCTAGCTTCCATCAGCCCACAACTTTTGCTGCCAGCTGTACCGCCGGTTGCAAGGGTTCTGTTGGATGACATCCACGGCAGTCCAAGAGAGGACTGAAGAATTCTCCACAGTACAATGGGTTTCCTACCGGCAGCCATCAGGGCCAGCTCAGTCTTTCCCCCCGGGGCATTCGCTTCTGGTGAAGGAAGGACATAAGGAGGAGTTGGCCGAAGCGGCAACCTAACCACCGCTGGTAGGGTCCCGGCCGGCAACTTATTCAACCCAGCAAGCCGGGATGATTGCAGAATACTGGCCAAAAGAATGTTGTGACGGCTAGGCCGACACTAAAGGACAGAGAGGGGGAGGTAAAAGATTCCTATAGTTTGCAGGGAAGAAAGGCGGCGGCAGGTATACCGTCTACTTTCGGCTGTAAACTAAGGAAGCATGGCTTCCTGTGCCGATGCCGTCGTGGTCGGCAGAGGAACAAGGATTCCCCTGTCGGCTATAAGACGTGTCTTATAGTTTACAAGGGAGAAAGGTGGCGGCAGGTATGCCGCCTACTTTCGGTTGTAAACTAAGGAAACATAGCTTCCCATGCCGACAACGTCGTAGGCGGCAGAGGAATCAAAATTCCCCTCTCGGCGACATTGTCGGCTGCAAAACAGTACACCCTGAGTTACCGTCATACTTCAAAGCCGGGATACTCGGCGGTAAAGAAGATAGACAGTAAAAAACTATCTAAGTCGAGCCGGAGTTTACTGCTTGGTGGCGATGACGAAAGGTAGGGTTGCCGCTTGAGATGGCAGCGCTCAGGGTGGAGAAAGGGTTTATCCTCTTGTCTCTAAAAGAGAAACGTATCGAATTATACTCATAAATTCTAGGGGATATATATCCCCAACCGAATTAATAGGAAACGATACAAAAGATTAAACAATGGGATTTACATTACTAATGTATACAGAACGGGTTAGGCTAGCCTAATTCGGGTGGGGACTGTGGCTACGATTAATACCACCGGGGTCCTCGTCGTATACGAAAGTAACTTTACATAACGGAAGAGGAAATATTATATGTATGCAAATCTTCACTAGTATAATTTGCCTAACTAGCTAAAAGTTTCTTTATAGCTAAATACCGGGAGCGTCACACTACTGACTAAATAAAATGCATTTATGGCATGTGACAGCGGTCTCAAAATGGCTGCCTCCGGTGTCGACTGCGCTCCACTAAACACACTTGAATTATACGAATTTAACTGTGAGAATGGAGCCTTAAAATTATACACAGGAAAGATCAAATACTCAACTTTCCAGAGGATGAAGATGCTGAATATTGCATGATAACATTCCAAGAAACAATAACAACACCGAGAGAAACGTGGGAGGGCACTTAGCTCAAATGCTACAGTTCAAAGGAATGATGGGCCGTAGTAGTACGGAGAGGAGGTCCACCAGGTACCTTGATAACGGCTCCCCTTTCGTTCGCCTTTCTTCCCCCTCAAAGAGTTAAATCTATTCGGGGTGAAGATTGCTTTGTGTCGTATCAAATAATACGTCCCCTGATATTATGCGATATCCTTAAAGATATATTAAGGATACTCGTGCCAAGAGTTAGAATTCTGGAGACCTATGGTTAATTCTCTGAGAGTATCACTATAGCAAATATCCCTTAGAAAGCTACCTAAAGGAACCTTCCATCAGGACGACATGACCGAGCCCAAAAACACCATTATCCACCTTTACAGAGATCACTACGACAAGGCAGACTGGGATAGATTTTGGGAGCTAAGCGGAATTGAAGGGAATGCAGAATAGTTTGAAAGTGATGATGATGCCATACACTTACTGAATGGAACTCTGCATACGGCAATAGTTAATTCAATTCCCAAAACCACAGGGTTATTCAAACGGCAACCAATCCCCTTGTGGTCTTCCGAACTAACTTCCTTTAAATCTTTGACATGATTGCATAGACGCCATACAGAGAATTTGATGACATACAAAAAATGTAGTGCCCAGTTCCGTCATACCGTGAAAAAGGCTAGGTGCCAGTCTTTGATATTTTTTGTTTCTTCAGTCAACAGTAGAACACCACCATTTTCTGTATGGAGGAACGTAAAAAAAGACAGCAGGCATATTCATCCCCATCCCACCACCATTGTTGAATGTACATAGTCAGTATGTGACTGGAACAACTAAGGTTTGCAATGCTTTGGCCGATCATTTCTACAATGGATCATGCCAGTGTGAAGTAGTAAAGTACCTGTTTACCAGTATAGAAGCTTTGAAGAACAGAAAAAGCTAATTTTTGCAACAGATTATCATTATTTTTATTATTATTACTTGCTAAGCTACAACCCTAGTAGGAAAAGCAGAAAGCTATAAGCCCAACGACTCCAACAGCAAAAGTAGCTCAGTGAGGAAACGAAACAAGGAAATAGATAAACTACGAGAGACGTAGTGAACAAAATCAGATACAGTGGTACCTCTACATACAAATTTAATTCGTTCCACAACCTACTTCGGATGTAGAAAATGTTCGGATGTAGAAACGAATTTTCCCATAAGAATACATGGTAATTTATTTAATTCGTTCCTCAGCCTAAAAACCCATAATAAATCCTTAATAAATGGCTACACATAATTACACATAATAACATAACTGCATAATATGAAAGAAGCATGTAAAAAAGATAATTATAAAGTAATAATGAATAAAAAAGGGATTTTGACGAAGGAAAAATCTATATTGTCATAGCGAGAAATATACTATCCCGTTGCTACTTGGAAAGTATAGAATAAAAGAAAGATACGTGAGTGTCCCATAATAGGTTAGTAACCTAAAAGGATCCGGGTGTTCCGGGTTCTTAAAGTAGACCGATATGAAACCGGGACAAAAGGCTATGAACAACTCTAGGACCGGTTTAGTAACCGGGGAATAACTTATAAATAAACTGACATTGTTAAAACAATCCCGTAATAAGTTAAGGTTATCAATGAAATAATATTGTCATAGCTTGAAATACACTATCCCGTCGCTACTTGGGAAGTATAGAATAAAATACAGATACGTGAGTATCCCATAATAGGTTAATAACCTAAAAAGATCCGGGTGTTCCGGATTCTTAAAATAGACCGATATGAAATCGGGACAAAAGGCTATGAACAAAATTTCGAACCGGTATAGTAACCGGGGAAATGTTGAAACAATTCCGTAATAAGATAAGATTATCAATGAAATAATATTGTCATAGCGAGGAATATACCATCCCGTCATTACCAGGGAGGTATAAAATAAAAAGGGAACAGGGTTGGTAAAGTAAACTTAAAGTAACTTAAAGTAAACTTAAAAGTAACTTAAAGTAAACTTAAAGTAACCTAAGATACATCCTTAAAATACATAAATAGAAAACTCCAGTTATGATCTAAAACTAATGTCTGTAATTGAATAGGGCTCCCGGAGGGAGGATATTAATCAAAACTGTCAGTGTCAACAGATCTTGTATTTAAGAGCTCGGAGGCTCCGATGTCTGATGACGGGAGGGTACCACGGGAGAGCGCGGGGGAGCCAATGGAACCCCCACTACCCAACCAGAGGTACCGGGACGAAGGTAATGATTCATGTAGAATATAATATAATGATATTAATAAGTCCTATGCGGACGATAATAGCAGGAGGTACCGTAGGTGGGGACACTCCTAATTTAAGTGCTCATTCTTACAACCATAGCTAAAAGCAAAAGTTACACCAAGGTGCAGTCATACCGACTAATCACGTGTGATAGTCCCCGGTGGTCCCGGCCCTCCCCCTCCCCCGACCGATGGCCAATCGGGGCGACGGGAGGGGAGGAGACGAAACAGCCCGGTATGAATGAATGAGACTAAGTCACACCCCGTGGGTACACTCAGTCCTCAATATGTCGGAACGTTGAGGGAAGACTGAGGAACAAGCATACTTGACCCGTATGTCATAACCAACAACCATCGAGTGAGAGGAAGGGTGTACACTGGAGGAGGGGGGATGGAATAGCCTCCCCAACCTGTGGGGGGGGGGTATGGTACCGGGGAATCACCAGTGCGTAGTGGTAGACAGGGCTACCAACTGGAGATCCCCTCAACATGACATGAAAATCCCAAAAATATGATCATAACGGAGTAAAGCAATAAATATAATATCAATGCACAAATACATAAAAATAATTAATGAATTAAAAGCGAAATCACGTAAGTAAGGTTAGGCATGCAGAAATAATATGGCGAGAGAGGGACTCGGGCGAGTGGTAACGGAGGAAGCATGACGCCATCAGCAGATGGAGAGCAGGGGTACCAACCTAGTTACTGAAGCGGTAGATCGAACAGTAAAAACAACAAAATACGCGAGTCCCACTCGAACCATATGTAAAACTAGGTGGAGCGTACGAAATAAAACTAAAATGATTAATAATAATAAGTGAGATGGTCGTCTTCCTAGAACTAGCGAAACAATCTCAAAGGAGACGCAATCCACCAATATGCACGAATGCAGGCATACCAACATAACCTACTCCTTGATGAAACGCTAACACTGATATCATAGGATAACATAAAATTAATGCTAGATGAAAGCATAAAGACGGTGTACTATATAAATGTAAGGAAAAAACTCCTAAAAGTTCGAACAAATATTAATGACTGACGAACTAACGAGAAAAAAGGGCAGAGCCGAACCATGAATGGTAAGAACGGGAACGCCGTTCATATATAAACACTTCTCCATTAATAAAAACAGAGGTTACACTGCCCAATCTCGCTAACATACATGGATAAAGTACTTAACTTCGATGGGGTATTATGGGAATCGGCCATCGATTATAAAATAATGATAAATCCAAGGATAAACACGAGAAAATAAACATGTTGGACTTAATAACAACAAGTGCTATAAAGGAGTGACGTCACTGGCGTGGGTTGGGTTAGTGGTAGTAGTGTTGAACGGCACCTCGCTGTGGCGGGGATTTTGAAGAGGAGATATCTAAATAGTGCGAGACCTCTGGTTGTGAATTATCACGCCCCAGTATTTTATACCGACACCTTATATAGGTGAGCGAGCTGGGTTCAACCTGGCATTCCTATGCTTTTTTTCTCTGGTAATATATAGCAGTTATATTCCTTAGAAATAAGTGCTCTAGGAGTATTTCACTGCGCGACACAGGTCGGAGCCCAGAAAATGTGTTTTATTGCCACTTTACCTTAGAGACAGGCCAACGCAGGTGTAGGATTTGCTACGCCAAGAGACGGACGATCGGCGAGAAGGTAGACATGGTGTTAACATGTTCTTTAAATAAATACTCTCTCTCTCTCTCTTGTTCTTCTTCACTGTTAGTGTTAGAGACGTCTATTATTTTTTTTCTGAGAGAGAGAGAGAGAGAGAGAGAGAGAGAGAGAGAGAGAGAGAGAGAGAGAGAGAGAGAGAGAGAGAGACCACAACTTACACGACGGAAACTTTAATCTAACTTAGCTTATTTATTTTCTTTTATTTTTATTTCATATTTTTTACATTTTTTCTCTTTTGATTTTTTATTTTCATCACTTTCAGTGACGATTTACGGTATGTTATCGCAGTTACCATCTCTACCTCCACCCCGACCGTCTCTCTTATTGCGTAGCAATTATTGCGAGAGAGAGAGAGAGAGAGAGAGAGAGAGAGAGAGAGAGAGAGAGATTTTATTTAAAGAACTTGTTAATGCTATGTTTAGAGAGAAACAGAAAAAGAGAGAAGTCTTATTTAAAAGAGCTTGTTAATGCTATCTTGGTTTTCTTTGCTTCACTTTTTTCTTTCTTTCTGTTCATCACGCTGGCCCTTCGTTGCCAACAATCTCTTTGTCCTTTATCCCTATCAACAAAAGGCGTTCTATCTCTTCCAGGGTATTGCTACGATGTCTTGTAATAATGGTGATCCCCTTCGATGGTTATTTGCTTTAATGGCTGCCTTCAGCTTGATGATCCTCGAGATCATAGGCCTATTCCGGCCATATTGTTTAGCCATACAGTATCACTCACATGCACACTGCTCTCATGTTTTTCTATAATTTCTGGCTTCAATTCTAATGAAATAATTGCCTTCTTCCTGTACTGAAACTTAGCTTCTTAGGCACCATGATTATAGGTAAAATCAAAAAGGAAATGTGAGAAAAGGAAGAAAATAAGCACTGTTAATAACAGACCAAACAGAGGACAACCACACGATAAACACAAGAATAGAGAACTGAGCACTCGACGCTCAATGGCGTAATGTTTACTTCGTGTGTCGAAATAAAATTCGGGTGTAGAGTAAATAATTTGCTCGAATTTTACTTCGGATGTTGGAAAATTCGGATGTAGATACGTTCGGATGTAGAGGTTCCACTGTATTGTAAGAACTGTAACATGAAAATAAATCTTCCATATATAAACTATAAAAACTTAAAAATTAAAAAACAAGAGGAAGAGAAATAAGATAGAATAGTGTGCTTGAGTGTAATGCATGCAAAAGAATTCCACCCCAAGACAGTAGAAGACCATGTTAAAGAGGCTATGGCACTACAGTACCTAAAACTAGAGAACAACAGTTTGATTTTGGAGTGTCCACCTAGAAGAGCTGCTTACCATAGTTAAAAAGTCTTCTACCCTTTCCAAGAGGAAAGTAGCTAGTGAACTACTACAGTGCAGTAGTTAACCTCTTAAGTAAAGAAGAATTGTCTGGTAATCTCAGTGTTTTCAGATGTATGAAGACAGGAGAATGTAGAAAGAATAGGCCAGACTTCGGTGTATGTGTAGGTAAAAGAAAAATGAGCCATAACCAGAGAGAGGGATCCAATGTAGTACAGTCTGGGTAGTCAAAGGATCCAATAACTCTCTCGTGGTAGTATCTCAAACAGGTGGCTGGTTCCCTGGCCAACCTACTCCAATACTCCTTTTACTGAAAGCAAATTTAATTCCGCACTTGGTACTAGCAGTGATTCAGCTCTTGGGCCCGATGAAATTCCATATGCAATGATTAAACATGTACCTCCTAATACAAAGTTATTTATTTTAAGCATTATTAACAGAATATGGCATGACCATAGCTATGCAAGTATTTGGGAAGTAGCCTGTTTGAAACCTGGCAAGGATAAGTTTTTAGCAGCTAGCTATCGACCAATTGTATTGACATCCTGTTTATGTATGATAATGGAGAAGATGGTCAATGCAAGACTGATGTGGTACCATGAGAAGAAAGATATTTTATCACCTATGCAGTGTAGGTTTTGAGGGTCTAAATCTTTTAAAAGTTTTGTCCCATACATCATGGGGGGTAGACTGCAAAACTCTTTTAAAGTTATACAAGGCTTTAATTTTTTTCAAAAATTAGTTATGGGTGAAATATATTTCTCAGCCAACCCAAGTCGATTAAAGATTTTAGATTCTATACATCTTATTGGTATCAGCCTTTAGAACCTCCCCTATCCTAAGCCTTCTGGTGGACACTGGAGAATTACCTTTAGACCTTTATCAAAGTCATCTATAATTCAGTAGTGGTTTAGGTTGTGAAAACTTCCTAATTCTTTAGCCTGTCAGACTGCAAATCTTCTAAGGCATTGTAGATGTTTTGTGTTGCATCCAAAATCTCCTCAACCTTATGGTTTTTGGGTAAAAAACATTAGTAGACAGTCTAGATATAGCTAGAAATAAAGTGCTCCAATTTAAGATATCATTAACTCCGCCATGGAAATTACTCGAGCTATTTTTTTTAAATATTTTATCGGTATAAAAAAAAAGGACATGATTGATTTAGAAGCCAGGTATTTTTATATGGAACATCTTGAAGAATATTGGGAATTGACTTTCATATATGCTGATGGCTCCGAATCTGATGCGGGTGTCAGATTGGAGTATATAGTAGTGCTTTTAATTGTAAAGGTCACTTTCTTTTGTAACTTCAATATTTACTTCCAAACTATATGGCATACTAACTACTAATGAAAGTATAGCTTTAAAAGATGAGGGCAATTTTACAATTTTTTTAGTGATGCAAGAAGTGTCCTACAAGCTTTAGAAGTTTTTAATTCCAATAACCCTTTAGCTTTAAAAAAATTAGAGTGGCTTTTTATTATTGGACTGAGAGATATAATACTGTTATTCAATTTTGCTGATTTCAAGTACACGTAGGTGTCTCTGGAAATGAAAAGCAGATTTACTGGCAAAGAATCCTGCAGCTGAGTTGCTACCAAGTAGGTATCTCATTCTCGTTGGAGGTATAACATGATGCCCCAAAAGTGAGAAGTACTCTTAGTCGTCTCACTCGGATGAAACAAGTTTCTGCTAACTAGCCAACACCAAATAGAAGTCATAGCCATGAACACCCTCCAGGCCACATCCTGTCAATTACCTCTCCATCAACTCTGACTTGAATAACACGGAGAAGAAATAAACTAAAGGACATTGTACTGACAGGCTCCAGGGATATTAAGTACGTGATACACCAGTCAGAGAACTAGTGGGCTAATTGGATTTTCAAATGGAAGGAAGTCGTGACCACCTGGATGCTCAAGCACATGAGAAAAAGAGAGAAGCTTAATCTTAGGAACTCCTCTCTTACAAGACCGTCTTTATTCACTCCAGAAGACATTGCACCCACCACGGAGGAATGGAGGAAAAGTCCACAAAGACTCCTTAATGCAGAGGGCTGTGTCTTTTCATCCCCCACAACCCTCAATATTGCGACAGTCACGCCCAGGAAATTGACCTGTACCATCTAAGAGGAGAGGGTCAGTCAGCCCCAAACCAATCCTCAGAATCCCTTCCCTCTCCTGTACTCTTCACCATTCCCAAGGACGTAACGGGGGAAAGGCTAAGGAAGGGGTTGACGTATATGCTATGACTGGCATTCCCCCACTCTGCCCCAGTGGGGGATGCCTACAAAGGAATTGGAGGAGGTGGTTCTTTCATGGGGTGGAAGATTGGATGATAAGGGTTTTCCACTCAGGATACAGACTTCCGTTCATCAGCTCTCACCCTCTCCTCTTAATTTCTTCCCCCGAAGTTCAAGTCATTTTATCTCCGGAGATTGGCAGAACATCTTGACCTGCAGGAAGAAGTCAAGGAAATGGTGCAAAAGGAAGTTCTTGAGGAAGCAGTCCACTGCTCTCGTAGTTTCTTCAGTCTACTTTTTCTTGTGAAGAAGGCGTTTGAAGGCTGAAAACCAGTCATCGATCCCTACTTTGAACGTATTTCTTCAACAGACACTGCTCAAAATGGAGGCATCAAAGAAGTTCAGGCAATAAGATCAGGAGACCTCCTGGTAACGTTGGACCTCAAGGACGCGTACTTTCAGATTACGGTGGACCCGGCATGTTGGAAGTACCCGAGGGTAGTAGTCGACAAGGAGGTTTACCAGTTCAAGGTCCTTTGCTTCAGTTTGTTGACAGCCCCTCAGGTATTCACAAGGGTGTTTGGCCTTGGTTGTCCGCGGCTCATGCCAACAGAATCAGGTTGCTTTGCTAAGTGGACAACTGTCTTGATAGTTCCAGATTCCAGAGAGAAACTTCTCACCCTTCGGGACAGGTTTATCGACTTTAGTCAGCCCTTGGGGGTCATGATAAATAAAGAGAAGTGAGTCATTATCCCATCCCAGAGACTCTTCTACCTTTGTTCCCGACACGTTGGAAAAAAGGGTATGAGGATCAACTACTACTTTTGATAAGAAAGCACCACATGCTTTCTCTGCAGAAGGCCTAGGGCAACGACGATGAGCCTCCATCACAGGGAAAGAAAGGACACAGGGAACACGAGACCACGTGGGAACCACGAGGTCAGGGTCAGAGCGGGAGTGAGGTTGTGACGTGTTAACATTACGACCGACCAGCGAGAACTGAGGACCTAAGGTCAAGATGGCGCTCGGGTCAGCGGCTGGGCATTGTGGGGATTAGGATTTG
This sequence comes from Palaemon carinicauda, assembly GCF_036898095.1. NCBI lineage: Eukaryota > Metazoa > Arthropoda > Malacostraca > Decapoda > Palaemonidae > Palaemon > Palaemon carinicauda. Next base: position 149,361,465 of record NC_090730.1, on the reverse strand, counting down.
AATCATTTTGGTCGGAGGTGGAGTGGTTTTACCAGTCCTCCTAATTAAGTAGTTCGAGGTAAGTATCTCTTGTTGGAACAAACAGGTATTAAAACTCATTTCTTTCATGATAATTGTTAGATACTGAATCATTACATATATTTCAAACAGGGGTTTTCATTGTTAAACCTCTGTCTGAAATTAAAATGTTTGCAAGAATAATTGAATTTTTACAATAGCTGCTTTATAAATCATTTTAATGATAAATTACTAAACACATTACTGTAATAAAAAAAGGATATCTGTAAAGTATGTGGTTTTTAAATGTTTTGTAAAATTCATCCATTTACTGTTTTGTTAGGACATCTTATATTCATTCAAACTTCCATTACAGGTTTTAAGCATATGTATACTGGAAACAGTCGCTAACTTTATCAGTACAGTAATGATGTATATTGACATTGTAATTTTATGGTTTGGTTTTAGATGACTTATATGCTCATAATGTTTAAATTAAAGATGGCTCCATTTAAGAGCTTAAGCTTTCAATATGAAAAGCCCCAAACCCAGCCAACATTCACAACAAATATTCATCTATAGAGTATTTGGTCAGCATTTTAATAAGCTGAGATAAAGTTGGATACTTAACCGACAGCACAGCTTATGTAGATATTTTTTTTCTTATTTTTCTTCTATATGAACAACTTTTAATCAGTCCTGTAAATAATGGATTCAAGTTTTGTCATTTTCATGTTTTGTCATCATTTATATACATAATGTACTACTCCAACAAAGGATTATAATATTCTTAACAAGACTAGTAGGAAAATAAGAGTCCATTTTCATGTTTTAACTACATTTCAAATAACTTGGAATACAACAGCAAAAACAACAACCATCTTTATGTTCCCCTAATTCAGTATGCATTATATAGGGCACAACTCCAGGTCAACTGACACCCATAAATAATTAATTTAAAACTTAGTGCAATTAATAATTACCAAATAAACCTTCATTACACAACTATACAATACTTCAGATAACTTTCTAATACTGTTATATAAGTACAAACCTAGCATGAAAACTGCAATGTTCCAAGTATTGTGTAACAGAGGAAGTAGAGAAAGAAAATCCAGGGGAATTTATCCTTTATAACCTATGAATGTGTACATGCGGACCTGGAGTGTTATCTATAGCCTATCCTGGGAATGTCACATTATCATAACTTTGGGTACAGTTTAATCATTAAATTGATGTGAGGGGATTAGGGAGAATAAACTACAAAGATTTTGTTTTCCATCAAAAAAATGATAAAACCCATTTTATCCTCAAGCTGATAATTCTGTCCCCCTCAACATGCAATGCCATATGTGGGACAAAAAAAAAATCTTATTTCCTCTATATACACTGGAAGGGTAATGTACTATGATTATTCATAGCCATACAGATTGAATTTGGTGTGTCTAGTCACAGGAACAGTATCCCTCTGTAGAAATGAGAGGAAATACAAATTCCCGTCACTTGACATGACCATGAGAGGAAGAGACACCCCATCTCCAGATCATTTCTTTACACTGAAATTCCTACTGCAGCAAAACCCCTCATCTAAAATCTGATTTATAAATACAGTTATGAAACATAAGATATTCCTAAGAGATTAAAACTTTTTGTATATAAAAACAGCATAATGCACCTATATCCCACTAAATATACTATATATTTTAATCATACCTTCACTAAAAGTACTCTCAAGAAAATATAAAGAAATATTCACACCACCTAATCATAAGACAGAGAATAATTAACACCACTGGAGATTCAAGGGCATTTCATTCATCATCACATATCTTCAATTAGTAGTAACCTATGATATGAACAACATACAACATTCTAAAGTAAACTTGCTTGCAGTAATGGTGTGAAGCCCAGCATCTCACTTTTGTTTAAATCTTGAAATGTATCAACCATGATTTAACAGCTTTTTTTTTCTTTTTTGTTATACAGGATCATACAAAGAAGCTATGAATAATGAGTACCTAAGCTACCTACACCTGTAATCACACAGAGAATGCACCATAATGCTGATACATTGAAACCTGCAGGAACATAAACCTAAAATTCTCCTCAAAGCTTTGAACATAATAGTGTAGGCTAATTAGATTTACATTGGAAGCAAAATAACAATAATTTTAAGTTCTTTTACAGTATGCTGTAGGCTTCAAGTTATTTTACCAGGATGATCCTACAAAAATTATTTTTCAAAACAGTGTCTAAAAGTCTGTAGAGCATTCTATCACTTGTTAAGAACAAATTGGCAGTTATGGAACCATAACTACTCTATCTCTTCATAACTTAAATGTTCAAATTAAATGAGAGGGAAAATGATATACCTCTTACGAATATATACTAATGGCCTATGCCCAAAAATAATTATGCTCTATTCTTATGAAGCTGCTTTTATAGAAAATAATCATGCCCTAATCTCTCAAAGCTTATTCTTATAATGCCTAAGGTGTTATATCTATAAGAAGACTTAAGGACTCCAACCTTGTGGTAAGAGACGATTACCATTTGCTGCCTAGTGGACATCCACAATTACTTTTAATGGAACACTAAATCATTATTACAATATCAACAAGATTCACAAATTCTATTCCTGTATTACCATTATTAATATTATAAGACTTACCTTTGAACATATTACATATATGAACTAGAGGCAAAAACTTTTAAGTCAAACCATGGACTGACTAGAGGAGCCACTTTAGTCAGATGTATATTTTTTTTATTCTCATCATTCTCTTCTCTATTAACATAGTAACTTTGGTGATGGGGTGCTGTGAGAGTGGCAAAGTGCAAGTGGTATGGTGGCAGTGAACGGTGCACGAAAGGGTTTAAGAAGCAGCTGGCTGGCTGACTTCAGTTCCAGGAGTGGTCGAAGAAGGCACTGTGCCACCATTGGCAGCTGCCTTTTCTCCCTCAGCTTCCTTTAGAGCTTCCTCAAAGTCCTGCGTAGAGTTGGAACCAGAACCACCCATACGAGTCTGGAAATGGTTTATGAATTAGATTATTGAATAAATTTAGTAAATTCTAATTTTCTCTATGGTAGTTATAAAAATAAGGCCCATATTCATTACAGCATGCTATTAAGTAGAAAAAAAAACAGGTTCATAAATTAGCCTTGGCATTCATAACCTTTTAAAAATACTGTACAAAAACTTTTACATTCAAAACAACCAATGTATTTTTTTTTTTCTTTCATAGAAAAAACACAATGTTACTATTATAGATTGAGGAGAAAACAAGCAGGATGGAGAGTAACCTTAACCTTAACTTACAATGTTCTTTCCTATACTGTGCCTATAATATATTCCTAACCTTTACAAAAATTGTTAAATATTTAAGCAATTCATGAGTAAACTTCCCTTAATGAAGTTGTACTTTCTAGGAATTGATTTACAGTTTTAATAAAACTAACAAAAATAGTATCTAAACATAGGATTTGTGCACGCTGTATTAGTTATAAATATTTAGGAAAGCTTCGTTTCAAATTCAATTACACGTAAGTGTCATAATTACTGTTCACTAAATGTTAACTTTATTTTATAATAAAGATACTAACTAGAGCACATCGCTTGCAACAGTACTTCAAAATTCATCATTATTATTACTGCATATAGTCCATAAAAAAACCCTAACAAGTTAATTATGAAATAAAAGACACAAATGTATTAGCCAAACTGATTGTTCTTATATATTAGTGCATCCTTAAATGCAATTCTTTATAAAAAAAAAAAATCAGTTTAGCTAATACATTTGTGTCTTTAATTTCATAATTAACTTGTTAGGGTTTTTTTATGGACTATATACAGTAATAATAATGAATTTTGAAGTACTGTTGCTAGGAATGTGCTCTAGTTAGTATCTTTATTATAAAATAATTAATATTTAGTGTACAGTATTTATATGATAAAGATACTAACTAGAGCACATTGCTTGCAGCAGTACTTCAAAATTCATTATTACACTATATAGTCCATAAAAACTTCAAGTTAATTATGAAATAAAACACACAAATGTATTAGCCAAACTAATTGTTCTTATATATCAGTGCATCCTTAAATTCAATTCTTTCTGGAATACACTATACCCAATATGATGGTCTTGAATAACAATTAAACAGCTGCAAGTCGAGAGTCAAGTTTGAGTGACAGAGAACACTAAAAGAAACTTGAAACAAGGAAAAATGCAGCAAAGTTGGAATGAGAAAAGAGGTTATTTTGTCTTCATATAATGTTCTGTGCATTAGTGTGACGCTTTGTTGGGAAGTACTGTACTGTACGTACATGTATTTGTTAAAAATTGTGTAGCAATTTACAAATACCAAATACGGTACTGCACTAAAAAAATTGTCATTATCGATACATTTGCAAAAAAATATCAATAATGTACAGTAAAATATTTTTAATGAGCCTCCCCTGATGTTCATACTGCTTTTATCTCAAAACCTAGTACTATACAGTACTGTAACGTAAAACAAAAAAATAAAAAAATTTTTCCTTTAAATAGGCTTAGGCCTCCAGTACAGTATTAAAATAATCTGGAGGGAAATGGCAATAACCGATTGTATATGTTGCAGTCCCTTTGTTTATCAGTTTTCTCGTCAACTTTGGTATTAAAAAAGTAATAGTGTTTTCCCCTCTGGATTGGGTGGTTATTGTGATTTAAATTTTAGTGATACAGTAGGTCTTCTCTGAATTTCTTAGTAATTCCATTTAGATTTGTTCAAGGGGTTTATTACAGGGGAATCATGAAGGATATGATCGGTTACTGTTCCTCTTATAAAGACGTGTTCAGATGATAGATGATCATATTTAAGAATTCCAAACATGAAAGAAAATCAACATTTAGATGAGGTGAATAGAAAAGACTACCCTAGTTGATTACTGTGATAGGGAGAATAATGATGCTTGTAGTTAGTAACTAGCTTTTAAAGTTGGATACTGACGAGCATCATATGACTTTTACCTCGTTATGCTTTGTAAGTTGAATTCAAGACGACCAGCGAGTCTTGACAAAAGCAGGAATCTAGCCTAACCTACCCTGTTTTGAACCCTAGTCTAACTCTATGTTTTTCCAAATGGTTCTAGTTTGTCATTCAGTAAGGGTACTGATGGTGCACAGCACTGATCGAGTTGAACACCTCTACATAAGCCTCACTCTCTCAAGATATTCCAGGTCCTCTGTAGCAAAACCGTTTCATTGCCGTGATGCGCTAAGTTCTCTATATCTACCAGATTCCAAGATAGAACACCAAAACTGGTAAACTGGATCCAAATAGCGAAATCTCTCAAGTACGTGTCCATGATCATCCACTTTATACAGTACTTATTATTTTTATCATTATATTTACTTTCGATTTTAATAGCATATTAAAGTTTAGAGTTGCTTCATCCCTGTTACCGATGCTGCTTGGGGAACTTGGGTCGTCCCTGCCCCTAACACTTCATTATGAATTTTGACAGCTAATCTGAAAACAACCCAATTAAGTGACTTGGATTTGTATAATTAGGAAAAATAAAATTTATTTAAAATTTATTATGTGGAGTATATCTTCTTATAGGACCATCAAGAGAAGACTTATAAGAATAAGAAGTATCACACCTTGTTTCCAGTAACTTTAGTTACCTTCCAGAAATTATTTTCCTTACCGATCGGATATATGATCAGTCGGAAGTCTTCCCCAGTATTATCCTCATTTTATTCTTAGCCACCTGATAAATCCTAAAAAATAAAATATGAAATTACAGATTTTTCCATCTAAGGGTAACCTTTTTGCCTGCGCTACACAAGGGACTCATTTTGGAAGTGCAGTAAAATGTTATTTTCATTAGTAAAATAAATTTTTGAATATACTTACCCGATGATCATATAGCTGTCAGCTCTGCTGCCCGACAGAAAAAACCTACGGGCGGAATACGCCAGCGATCGCTATACAGGTGGGGGTGTACATCAACAGCGCCATCTGTCGAGTAGGTACTCAAGTACTCTATGTCAACACAGAACCAATTTTCTCCTCGGTCCACTGGGTCTCTATTGGGGAGGAAGGGTGGGTCCTTTAATTTATGATCATCGGGTAAGTATATTCAAAAATTTATTTTACTAATGAAAATAACATTTTTCAATATTAAACTTACCCGATGATCATATAGCTGATTCACACCCAGGGGGGTGGGTAGAGACCAGCATATATGTTAACCTTAAGAGCTAAGTATTCCGTATTTCACTTTAGCAGTTATTCAAAATAACAAACATAAAATTAATAAGTACCTGGTAAGGAAGTCGACTTGAACAATTACTCTGCCTTTTTTAAGTACGTCTTCCTTACTGAGCCTCGCGATCCTCACAGGATGCTGAGCGACTCCTAGGAGCTGAAGTATGAAGGGCTGCAACCCATACTAAAGGACCTCATCACAACCTCTAATCTAGGCGCTTCTCAAGAAAGAATTTGACCACCCGCCAAATCAACCAGGATGCGAAAGGCTTCTTAGCCTTCCGGACAACCCAAAAAACAACAATAAAAAGCATTTCAAGAGAAAGATTAAAAAAGGTTATGGGATTATGGGAATGTAGTGGCTGAGCCCTCACCCACTACTGCACTCGCTGCTACGAATGGTCCCAGGGTGTAGCAGTTCTCGTAAAGAGACTGGACATCTTTAAGGTAAAATGATGCGAACACTGATTTGCTTCTCCAATAGGTTGCATCCATTACACTCTGCAGAGATCTGTTTTGTTTGAAGGCCACTGAAGTTGCGACAGCTCTAACTTCATGTGTCCTTACCTTCAGCAAAGCATGGTCCTCCTCATTCAGATGGGAATGAGCTTCTCGAATTAAAAGCCTGATATAATAAGAAACTGCATTCTTCGACATTGGTAAAGAAGGTTTCTTAATGGCACACCATAAAGCTTCAGATTGTCCACGTAATGGCTTAGTCCGTTTCAAATAGTACTTAAGAGCTCTTACTGGGCATAGTACTCTTTCTTGTTCATTTCCAACCAAACTAGCAAGGCTTGGAATTTCGAACGATTTGGGCCAAGGACGAGAAGGAAGTTCGTTTTTGGCTAAAAAACCAAGCTGTAAGGAACATGTAGCCGTTTCAGATGTAAATCCAATGTTCCTGCTGAAGGCGTGTATCTCACTGACTCTTTTAGCTGTTGCTAAGCAGACGAGGAAAAGAGTTTTCAAAGTGAGATCTTTAAAAGAGGCCGATTGAAGTGGCTCGAACCTTGCTGACATAAGGAATCTTAGTACCACGTCTAAGTTCCAACCTGGTGTGGCCAACCGACGCTCCTTCGTGGTCTCAAAAGACTTAAGGAGGTCCTGTAGATCTTTGTTGTTAGACAGATCTAAGCCTCTGTGACGGAAGACTGCTGCCAACATGCTTCTGTAACCCTTGATCGTGGGGGCTGAAAGGGATCTTTCCTTCCTTAGGTATAACAGGAAGTCAGCTATCTGAGTTACAGAGGTACTGGTTGAGGATACTGAATTGGACTTGCACCAACTTCGGAAGACTTCCCACTTCGACTGGTAGACTTTGAGAGTGGATGTCCTCCTAGCTCTAGCAATCGCTCTGGCTGCCACCTTCGAAAAGCCTCTAGCTCTCGAGAGTCTTTCGATAGTCTGAAGGCAGTCAGACGAAGAGCGTGGAGGCTTGGGTGTACCTTCTTTACATGCGGCTGACGCAGAAGGTCCACTCTTAGGGGAAGTGTACTGGGAACGTCTACTAGCCATTGCAGTACCTCGGTGAACCATTCTCTCGCGGGCCAGAGGGGAGCAACCAACGTCAACCGTGTCCCTTCGTGAGAGGCGAACTTCTGCAGTACTCTGTTGACAATCTTGAACGGGGGGAACGCATAAAGGTCTAGATGGGACCAATCCAGAAGAAAGGCATCTATGTGAACTGCTGCTGGGTCCGGAATCGGTGAACAATAATTTGGGAGCCTCTTGGTCATCGAGGTTGCGAACAGATCTATGGTGGGTTGGCCCCACAATGCCCATAGTTTGTTGCATACATTCTTGTGAAGGGTCCACTCTGTTGGGATGACTTGACCCTTCCGGCTGAGGCGGTCTGCCATGACATTCATGTCGCCTTGAATGAACCTCGTTACTAGGGATATGTTTCGATCTCTTGACCAGGTGAGGAGGTCCCTTGCGATCTCGTACAACTTCATCGAATGAGTCCCTCCTTGCTTGGAGATGTACGCCAGTGCTGTGGTGTTGTCGGAGTTCACCTCCACCACCTTGCCTAGAAGGAGGGACTTGAAGCTTCAAGGCCAGATGAACTGCCAGTAGCTCCTTGCAGTTGATGTGTAACTCGCTTTGAACCGCATTCCACGTGCCCGAGCATTCCCGACCGTCCAACGTCGCACCCCAGCCCGTGTCCGATGCGTCCGAGAAGAGAAGGTGGTCGGGGGTCTGAACAGCCAGTGGCAGACCCTCCCTGAGGAGAATGTTGTTCTTCCACCAAGTCAGTGACGACTTCATCTTCTCGGAAACAGGAACTGAGACCGCTTCTATCGTCTTGTCCTTTCTCCAGTGAGCAGTTAAGTGAAATTGAAGGGGGCGAAGGTGAAGTCTCCCTAACGCGATGAACTGTTCCAGTGATGAAAGCGTCCCTATCAGACTCATCCACTGTCTGACAGAACACCGGTCCTTCTTCAGCATGGACTGGATGCATTCTTGGGCTTGATTGATTCTGGGGGCCGACGGAAAAGCCCGAAAAGCTTGACTCTGAATCTCCATTCCGAGGTAAACTATAGTTTGGGATGGGACGAGTTGGGACTTTTCTATATTGACCAGGAGACCCAATTCTTTGGTCAGATCTAGAGTCCACTGTAGATTCTCCAGACAGCGACGACTTGACGCAGCTCCAGCACCTCCTCTGCTGGAGGCTCTGCCACGAAAGGGCGGGATGAACCTTGAAGCTGGCGTGTCCATCCTAGGTCTAGGTACGGAGGGCAAAGGGGTGACTTTGCGTGCGGAAGACGCCACCAAGTCATGGGTGTCTTTCTGGATCAAGGAGGCAGCAATCTCCTTGATCAACTCTTCAGGGAAGAGACACTTAGAGAGTGGAGCGAACATCAGCTCCGACTTTTGACATGGGGTGACTCCAGCTGATAAGAAGGAGCAAAGGTGATCTCGCTTCTTGAGTACCCCAGACACGAAAGAAGCCGCAAGCTCACTAGAACCATCCCGAATGGCTTTGTCCATGCAGGACATGATGAGCATGGAAGTTTCCTTATCCGAAGGGGAGGTCTTCCTGCTCAATGCTCCCAAACACCAGTCCAGGAAGTTAAAGACCTCGAAAGCGCGGAAAACTCCCTTCATAAGATGGTCCATGTCCGAAGGGGTCCAGCAAATCTTGGAGCGTCTCATAGCCAGCCTGCGGGGAGAGTCTACTAGACTTGAGAAGTCGCCCTGGGCAGAGGCGGAACTCCCAAGCCGAGAACTTCTCCCGTGGCATACCAGACGCTAGATCTGGAAGCAAGCTTGACCGGGGGAAACATGAAGGATGTCTTTCCCAACTGCTTCTTAGACTGCAACCACTCTCCCAGTACCCTTAAAGCTCTCTTGGACGAGCGAGCGAGTACGAGCTTCGTAAAGGCAGGAGCTGCTGACTGCATGCCTAAAGCGAACTCAGAGGGAGGTGAGCGTGGTGCTGCAGACACAAACTGGTCTGGATACAAATCCTTAAAGAGCGCAAGCACTTTCCTAAAGTCTAAGGAGGGAGGCGTGGTCTTGGGTTCTTCGATGTCGGAGTGTTGGTCGTCAAGATGTGCAGCTTCGTCATCATCAGAGATACCATCGTCTGAATGTTGAGGAGGAAGAGGCAACGGAGTGGGCTGGACGGCTGAGTCCGGCAGCACGGGTGCATGCGTGGCTGCACTGGACCCAACATCATGCCACTGTTGGTCAGTCTGAGAACTGGCAACAACCAAAGCTGAGTGGGTGCGCAAAGAGTCTACACCCGACTGTGGAAGGATAGCGGAGACCACCGTGGGTTGCGGAGGCTGACGCACCGCGTCAAAACACGGCAGCCTAACTCCACCCTCCTGTTGTTGTGGTAGCTCACGCACGGCAACAGAGTGCTCCGTGCGTCTGTGGGAGTCAGCATGCGTCTGGCAGGGTCGACTGCGCATGGGTGGTGGAGCTCTCACAGCCGGAGTGTGGGAGCAGTCAGCCGCAGCGTCTGCTGGGCGCACAACCGTGGCAGGTTGTAGGCAAAAGGGTGCATCGTCAACCTTCTCCGCAGACGGAGTGTGGGAGCAGGCAGCCTCAGCGTGAGCTGGGCGCACAACCGTGGCAGGTTGTAGGCTAACAGGTGCAGCGTCAACCTTCTCCGCACGAAACTCCTGCATAACCGCAGCTAACTGAGTCTGCATAGACTGCAGTAAAGACCACTTAGGGTCTACAAAAGCGGCAACAGACGGAGCTACTGTCCGTTGAGACTGAGGGTCTAAAACAGCGGGTGCGGCAACAGACGGAGTTACTGCCTGTTGCGGTACCACCTTGCCTCTCTTGGGAGGTGTGCAGTCGTCGGATGACTGCAGCGAGTCCGAACTGACCCAGTGGCTACACCTGGGCCGTTGGACTAGCTCGGAAGGGACCTTACGTTTAAGAGGCCGTGAGACCTTGGTCCATCGTTTCTGTCTAGAAACCTCTTCCGCAGACGAGGAAAAAATGGGCTCACTCGCCTTCTTGTGGGTGGGACGATCTCGGAAAGATACGTCCGAAACCACGGAGGGTACGTCTGTACGCTGATTAAAGCCTGTCGAACCCTTTGGTCGTACGACATTGCTTCTCCCCTGGGCTTGGGAGCTTGCAAGAGGTCCCGGACTGGGAGGACGACAGGCACGAACAGACGCACCCTCATGCGTAACACTGACACTTTTCACTGCACTGACACTCACTTCACTTCCCACTGCACTTTTACCTTTCAACTCTCTGACATCAGCCATGAGTTGATTGCGGTCATTAGCCAATGACTCGACTCTCTCACCTAGAGCCTGAATGGCACGCATCATATCCGCCACTGAAGGTTGATGAGAGCTTGCAGGGGGGTCGGGTGCAACCACTACAGGGGAAGGAATAGGTTGAGGGGCATGGGGAGAGGAAAAATCAATAGAGCGAGACGAACTCCTCCTGAGCCTATCCTTCTCTAGCCTACGTGCATATTTCAGGAATTCTTGAAACCCGAATTCCGAAAGCCCAGCGCATTCCTCACATCGATCTTCCAATTGACAGGCTTTACCCCTACAATTGGAACAAACGGTGTGCGGATCGATAGAGGCCTTCGGAAGACGCCTTGAACAGTCCCTAGCGCTACATTTCCTGTACTTGGGGACTTGAGAAGGGTCAGACATCTTGAATTAGTCAAAGGGGGGAATTCAAAATCTATCCAAGTCGTCAACAAATAATCCAAATCCAAAAAAGAATGCAAGGAAGTATTGAAGATAACTTCTGCACAGCAATAGCTAATAACTAGAGATGAATACTTCACCAAATAACGTGAAATTCAATCCAGAAAACAAGAGCGTATTCAGTAGGTCTTGCCGGTGGCACGACAGAGAGAAAATTGGTTCTGTGTTGACATAGAGTACTTGAGTACCTACTCGACAGATGGCGCTGTTGATGTACACCCCCACCTGTATAGCGATCGCTGGCGTATTCCGCCCGTAGGTTTTTTCTGTCGGGCAGCAGAGCTGACAGCTATATGATCATCGGGTAAGTTTAATATTGAAAAATTATTAGTACCCCTGTTAATGTCGCCGTAGATAAGTTGAGATTTGCTAGTGGTTGAGCCTACATTAGCTCCTACATATAGTTCCTTCTAAAGTTTTACAAGATTTATCTAAAAAATTCTCTTTCATGCTCTACAAGACCATACAATATTTCGATATTGTATGGTCTTGTTGGAGCCCCTGGGCTTATAGCATCCTGCTTTTCCAGTTGTAGCTTAGCAATTAATAATTATTGAGGTCCTGAATCAATGTCTTACACCAACAGTTTAGGAATTAATGATACGGAAAAGAGGGACAGAATGGTATAAATGTCTGAAATTCTCAGATAGTGGAAGATGTCTTAGAACTTCACTGACAGTCAGCAACTGGGAGAATTCCAGAAGTATCTTATCCTACTGCATCGGTAGCAGGTCTAGTGATAAGAAAAAGAAACCCTTCTGTCACAAAATAATGTAGGGATTAACTAAAACCTTTACAACGGTTCTGTCAATTGAACGTGTTTGCTCCAACGGTGCTTTTGCCTGAAAGAACTTTGTGCAGCTGCATTGCATCTTCTACTCCCATGAGAGCACCTGCTTGAGAAGGGTTTGTAAGCGGATCCCCTTTATAACATTGGACAAATGGAAGTGTTGTTGACTATCATCACTATCTGCTATGCATTTCTGGTAAAAACTTGTGCGTTTTTCTTTAATATCTCCCATACTAATTACTTGATCAGAATGGTACTTTGACACAGCACTCTATGGACCTCCCCTTAATTTTTTATACTGAAATGCTTTTTAAAATCCTGTTAATTAAAGTGTTTACTCTTGGCTTAATAAAGCTGAAGCCAAATAAATTGGGTAAGTCTGCAAAGCCAATCAAATACCCACGCTCCCCCTTCCCTCTCCTCTCCTTCCCTCCCTTTGTCTTGACCCTCCTCCTATCCCTCCAGTAACCCCCTTTCCAAGTCTCTCTGACGTCGCTTACTCTACCTTTTATGTAGCCGTTACATTTGTTAATAATTGATAGAATTGATGATGGATTCTTGTTATAATTTTTATTAACATTTCATGATATTATTGTATTTCGTCAGGGTGTATAAGGCGTTTATATAAGTTGACAAAAAATTTTACAGTGTATTTGCTCACTTAACCATTAACAATAATTGTAATTTGGGTATCTGCTATGATTTATGCCTAAGCAGTTTGTTATCTCAAGTGTTTATTTGACCAAGGCGGTTTTCCCATCATACTGATGACTGGCATGTTACTTTGACCCTGTGAATGCAGAAATGCATTTGCTTTACATCTCCATTCCATATATAAAATGGAACAGGCTAACAATAAATTAAAGATTAGTCTTAACAGGTAAGGGAAGCTTCAGGTTTGTTGGACACACAATAACACTAAGGAGGTTACTGGAGAGATAGGAGGAATGTCAAGACAGAGAGAGATAATAGAGAGGGTAGGGACGGGGGAGTGTAGGTATTCGAATTGCTTTACCTACTTACCTGATTTACTTAGCTTAAGCTTTATTAGGCTAAGAGTAAACACCTTAATTAATGAGATTTGCTAAGGCATTATAGTATAACAAATTAGGGGGAGGTCTATAGAGTGCTGTGACAAAGTACCATTTTGGTCAAGTAATTAGTATGGGGATATTAAAGAAAAACACTTTTTTGCCAAAATTGCATAGTAGTGTTCTATAAAAGTTTTTGGAAAACTTTCAAAGTATCAGAGCTGCAAGCATTCCTGGTAGGTTGAGAAGCAAAGGTGGTTCCTTCCGTCAATCACATCCTCTAGACAAGAGAAAACTAAGGTAGGGTCCTCGTCCCTACTCTGCAACATCTGTGGAGAATAGATTCTCTGAGAGGAATACTCATGACAAGAGTTCATCATGTAACTACTAAGATAGATCAACCAGTATTCCTATCGTCACCCAACCCAAAGGAAAGGGGGGGGGCCACTGGTGGTTAATTAGTATAACTTCATGAATTATCGGACCAATTGCTGGAGAAGCGGCTGTGTAAAACTAGCCTTCTTATCGACGGAGGAAGTCTCAGAAGGCAGTGTAGGAACATCTGTTTCACTGTTATGATTATTTGCTAGGAAGGCTCCTTACCTGTTATGCTAAGGTATTCCAAGATATTCTACTCTGTCTGGGAATCCCAAATACAATTCATTAATCCACAGATCAAGACAAGAAGCTCCCTAGGAAGGTATAAAGGAGCAATAGCAGAGACAATCTGTAGATGAGTTCCAATTGAATGCTCAAAAGAGACTAGTGTGAATACTTTTCATGAATATTTTGGGAATGGTAGCCAATATCAATGGCATCGGCAGAACTAAGCAGAAAGACCGATGACTGGTCTCCAATTTTCTGTCGACAATTCCATTCATGAGAGCAGACTGAGGGAGTTCATAAACCTTCTCATCAGCCCTCCTGTCACCTCTATTCCTGCCGGACAGGGCAAGTTCCTGTAGATCAGGAGCCAAATTGGCAAGCAAGTCTGGAACATTGTGCAACTCTCAATACTGACCAACATGTACCTACTTGTAGGTGCTGCAGTAATTCACTAAATTCTTGGATCTTTTAAGCCATTCCTCCTTCTATCACTACCTGGAAGGCGACCAGGAAAGTAAAGCCCAAAGGAGCCAAATAGACCTGTAGGTCATCAAATTCTTCCTCATCCCCTACTAAAAGTGAGATGGAGACCTCTGAAGTTATCCTTGAAAGGCCTCGTGCCTTAGTGGTACCTGATTGATGGAAGAGGAAACCTGTTTGCTCCTCCTTCCACAAATACCACCCTGATGTCTGCTACCTATGTGGCAACCAGGCTGAAACTTTCGTACTGATGCGTTCTAAAACCTAAGGAACACTAGTTCTTTCGACTCCTGTTTGGCAAAGCAAGGGGGATTCATATGCCTTTCTCTGGGTCTCAGACAGCCGTGAGGCATCCTAATGGTGCATCAATAAGACTTTGTTTTTGGCTTTTGATCTGATTAAATCTGTGTACTTCCTGATACTAGAGCTTTGAAATATTCTTTGCGGTAGTGCAGCATATGGCTGCGATCAAACCTTAATGTAGCTTGGAGCTTCCATGGCAGCAGGCTCAAGTGTCAAAACATCCAGCCCTCATGCACAAGTCTCAATCAGTCCCTAGCATCAGCGTGGAGTCTTCTGGTTCGATCAATAAGGGAGAGTATCTGCAAATAGTGTAAGGAATTCCATTAGTAAGAGGAAGTCTAAACTGTCATACTAAGCAGTCCTAACGATAAGTCATCTCTGGCCTACTTTCGTCCTAACGAAAATACACAAGAGAACATTGTTACAGAGGATCCTTGCCAACAACTGTGCACTCATGTGGCATCTTAGTGCTTGTACAAGTGCCGAGATCAGATATGAGAAGTGACCTGTTCCAACACTTCAAGTGCAATAAAATGATCGCTCTTGGCATCTGGAAAACCGCTGTCATGAATTGGCCTAAAGGTGTAAGAAGATCTACTTTGAGAAGTAGTATCGGCAAGTTGGAAGATCTTATGTGATGGTGTTACCAACATATTTCAGGAAAGTCCTGAGCGCTTGTGCTTAGTCATGTACAAGACTAAATACTGGTAGCATGAGTTTGTGCCAAAAATCCTTCCTTGGGCTGGATTTTTAGGCACAGCACTACTCCTCCCACAAAACCATACAGAGGAATTAGTGTACTGTACACTCGGAAGGTTCCCGATTGCTGTACACAACTGTATGGTTCCTGATCTTTGTAACTAACTTTATGGTTCCCGATTGCTGTACACGATCATAAGGCTCCCAATTACAGTACAGTAAACAATCGTAAGGTTGTTGAATGAGATAACCAGGTGGGAGGGACTCTTAGTCGCACGAACCTGAGAAGGTTTTCTCCTGTAGGAGCACGAGGGTACACACGAATGAGTGAAGATGCTCTCCTTTAGGAAAGCGCAAGCAGAAGAGAATGCACTTACGTTGGTGTGTGCGCTTGCCTGTAAAAGGGTGAGTGCACACCAAGGCAACGGGGACTGCTCCCATTATATTTCTCCTGTGCAGGCACTCTGTAAATCGTGGGAGAGTGCAGCTGAGTAGATGAACACACGCTCTTGTAGGAGTGTGGCTGAATAGGTGATAGCGTGCCACTGTGGTAGCATACACGAACGGGCGATGTCCGGCTTAGGAAAGCACACAGTAGCTCGCTATTGGGTGCAGGCCAACTCTGCGCCAGAATTAGGTGGAAGCTTATAGTAGCACATGTACGAAGAGGTAAGGTAGTGCGCCTCTGTAGGAACACACTAATGGGCATATTTACAAACATTAGGCTGCCCGAAAGCAGATAGTAGCGCTGGTATGAAGAGTCGAGGGTGTGTGCCTCTGTAGGAACACAATAATGGGCATATGCACAAACAGATAAGGCTGCCTGAACAGGTGAGGTGGTGCTCCAAGCATGCACAAACTAGTATTATACAGCTCTTGCAGGAGCACACGCAAACAAGTGAGGCGGCATTCTTGTAGGAGCATGTGAACAGGTTAGATGGTTTTTCTGTAGAATTTCACTAATGGGTGTGTGCATACTCTAATCCTGTGTCTCAGGGTGGTCTTGGGACTCTTAGGCACCACAACATTCTCCCACAGGGAAAGAAACAATATCATGTATACACAACTATAAATCTGTCTTACAGGACTAATATGTCCATAAAGGAGAAAGAGACTGATTTCCTTTTCTTCTGACTGGTGGTGTAGAGATGAACTTACGGCAGAGGTGTCTAACAATGTCCCACTTTCTCAGTTACGAGAACATCATATTAGCCTACACTCGTGAGGGAATAAACAATAGGAGTGCTGTTAAATAGGAACAGGAAATGTATACAGTATATCAGCAGATTCAAAAGAAAACTGTCAGTTAGCTACTGCTATCTGGAAAACAGCAAAATCTTTCCTAATTTCCCAGACACAACAAACTGTTAGCAATTAATTAGGAGATAAAAAAAAAATAAAACAGCCAGTTGAAAACGTCCGCGGTACGATACTACTCTCCGGCAGCTGAAAATAAAGTGTATGTTCAGTAAATTGTGAAACCTTGTCACCTGCCAGTGAGTACTGACATTATAAATTTAGACAGCAAAGTTCCAGCCAAGCTGAAATCATACACATGCCCCCTCTTCTCTCCACTAACTTGTGATGTCAAGAGGATAGGGATGTACTGTAGTCTCGACTTTGAAACTTACACTTACCAAAGTCTAGGTTATTGCCATTAACCGTCATATTACCTCAATAATGGTACTGTATTACAGGCCTAAGCCTTTAGAAAGGAAAGAAACCAAGTAAATTTTAGTTTATGGTATACATCTATGTAAAACCAGGCTTCAAGAGAGAAGCACTATGAACATCAGGAGAGTATAAAAATAATAAATTTTATATTAAAATGCCATTACAGTACTTGTATAATTATCAAATAAATGTCCTTGTAAACAATTTCTTGAAAGTTTTTCTCTTTTTTTATTTTTTTTGCAGCAGTCTTTACTAAAATCACTTTCGTAATATTTTTCTTTTTCAGCAAATAAGAAAAATACATTGAAAAGCCTATTGAAAAAAGCTCACTACTTTTGTGAGTATAATGTTAAGCATTACTTTTTAAGATTCACCTAGAGAAGTAAACCCACTTCTTTCAACAAAAAACACTTTTCAAAATTTATTCCAATAAATTTTCCTGCTATTATTATTATTATCATTATTATTGATAATAATAATTAATAAATCACTAAGACTATGTACATTACTACAATCCATAAATGAAACTTACTTTTTATCAGAAACTATCATGAACAAGCCTTCAATCTATGTATGACCCTTATAAAATCTAGTGTATTTGAATAAAACTGAAATTTTAAGATTTTAGTTATGTTACCATTACAAAAGCTCATACTGTATTTGGGGAGGAAATCAAAGCTCAACACACTGAGAACCTAAAAATAAATCTTGAGTAATGAAAAAATTATTCAAGAGCAGTTTTAACTAAAAAAAGATTGGATAATCTAACAAACTAAATCAGTTACAAAAACTTTCCTATAAATTTTATCCAACAGAAGGCATTAAGGGAACTTTTCATGCATCCAGACATGGCTATAGATTTATATAACATTAACTGTTCAAAAATGCACCTGCAACAGAATGTTTTATAGCAATGTGTGACTTGGTAACAAGCAGATTAAAACACCGACAACAACTTCCTGCCCCGTGCTTAACTTACACAACTTATTTAATGAGGGAAATACTATTCCTACTTTTATTATACTTCTGAATGTAAAAATAAAGCCCAACTTCTCACTTTTTTTCACATAAGATTGCATATCTGCCCAAGTGACACAGCAACCGTGGATTATAGCTGGTATGGAAATTCTTTATAGAGCTATAGAAAGAATCAATCTTATTTCTCTGCCAACTAAAGGAGTTTCTCAACTTGAAAATATCCCATACTGTAATTTGAGAGGATAGAAGTTTTCAACTGCAACCACCTTGAAGAGGGCTCCATCTCAATATTTATTTTTTTGTTGCTGATAAATTTGGATAAAAGTTAATTTCCAATATCCAAACCCGATACCTTTAAAACTATATTAAATATAAAACCAAGAAACTGAAATACTTCTCTAAACTTGTCAACATTATATGGTATTCATACAACAAGATCCCTTGCTGACACTAATTAAACAACAACAAAGAGTTGCCCTAATGTATCAATGACTGGCATAAAAGTAAAGAATATTTATTTTTTTAATTACTTCAGAACACAATCAATTTTCATTTGCTGTAATGCTTTCCAGCACTAGCTTAGCTGAAGAAAAAAAAGTTTGTTTGTTTCAAACCAGCCCACCCAGAGTGCTTGCACTCCTATGCCATTATTTTGTAAATAAGATACTGTACGTTTATTATTCCAGCTCCACTTTAATTCTATGCTCACTAGATGGCAGGAGGATGTATACGTGAAGTGGATAAAATATTAAAATATTTTTAAATTAAAGAAATTATCTTTATCACTAACCAGTAATCTTATGAAATATTTATTTACTTATTACCACATTAAACAAGGGATAGAGGGCTAATGAAATCCACCTCACAAGAAGACACAAATATTGGAATGTTCCCTGCAGTAATCAAGGGACCTAAAGTATGACACACAAAACTAATTTGATAGTTTCGAATAAAAATAGAACTATTATCACAATTTTTTTTTCACAACTGAAACTGACAAGACTAAGGTTTTTCATGAAATTGAAAGATGTTCCATCCCCTTAAATCATGTGCTCTATCTTAAAGGTACAATAGATTAAAATAAATTACGGTGAGCAGCAATAAAGTCTAATACATAGGAATGCCTTGTTCTTGGGCATAAATATTAATCTTTTCTATACACAGCAAAAAAAAGTTTCTTACAGGACGCAAGAGGAAGTACGTATGTGGCTATGAATTACCGTACTTCCTTACACAAAACTGCTGTAAAAGGGAAAGGATAGTTCTAGTAGAGAAGTAGAGGAAAAGTCAACATTGCATGATAAGGCATGTACAGTATTTCTTACTTATACTCTTGACATTGTAAGACTTGTGAGGAAGTGGGTTTTTAATAAGGTCCTTAAATTTAATTGTGTGTCTCGGTTTAAAAACAAGGACCACAACTAAATTCCAAGAGATATGTCTCTAGGTAGGAAAAGTTTTGATAATAAAGAAATTTGATGGAATTCCCTCAGATTTTTGCTCTTAAGCAGGTCAAGTCCAAATGTCTAAGCACAGATACCTTCATAGACCTGTATTCCTTCAGATTTTTGCTCTTGCAGGTCAAGTCCAAATGTCTAAGCACAGATACCTTTATAAACCTGTATTCCTTCAGATTTTTGCTCTTAAGCAGGTCAAGTCCAAATGTCTAAGCACAGATACCTTCATAGACCTGTATTCCTTAACAGCAAGTATGGTATGTAGCTAGTCGTGTTACCCGGTTTCAGTAATTTCTGTTCGAAAGGCACCAACTGGCAATCATGGACCTGTATTCCTTAACAGCAAGTACAGTATGTAGCTAGTCGTGTTACCCGATTTCAGTAATTTGTTTGAAAGGCACTAACTGGCAATCATAGACTTGTATTCATTGACAGGAAGTACAGGATGTAGTTACCCAATTTCAGTAATTTCTGTTTGAAAGGCTCTCACTGGAAATCATAGACCTGTATTCCTTCCGATTTCAGTAATTTCTGTTTGAAAGGCACTAACTGGCAATCATAAACCTGTATTCCTTGATAGGAAGTACAGGATGTAGCTAGTCGTGTTACCTGATTTCAGTAATTTCTGTTTGAAAGGCTCTCACTGGAAATCATCGACCTGTATTCCTTAACAGCAAGTACAGTATGTACAGTAGCTGGTCGTGTTACCCGATTTTAGTAAATTCTGTTCGAAAGGCACTAACTGTAATCATAGACCAGTATTCCTTAACAGCAAGTACAGTATGTAGCTAGTCGTGTTACCCGATTTCAGGAATTTCTGTTTGAAAGGCACTAACTGGCAACTCTTACTTTCTTCCCATTTCTATGACAAAGCATTTTGGAACTTCCTTCAATTAAAGATATATTTTTTTATCAAAATATCAAGTGAATCATAAGTAAAAATAGAAATATTTAATTATGGTAAAAATTAAAAAACTAAATACTTAAATGAATTAAACTTTCTAGCTGTCATAGTGATGTATTCAAAATAATGAATGTTATTTAAATGGCTCGGTTTGCCTTCCCTCACCTTACTCATAGGTGATGTGAACCTTACGCTTCTCGATTATATTCTTACTAAGCCTATGAAGAAAAATAAGAGTTTAAGTAGGTATTCTACACCTAGACTGTAGAGGAATTTCACAAAACCTACATAATGGTGTGATACACACCTTTTATAAGTTACAGAGATATGATGCAAATATATATTGCTGCTGTCTGACATATAGCCTATGACACAGATGTTATAAAAGGGATTTTGATGTAGGAAAAATCTATTTTTGGGCGAGATAGCCATGTCGTCCTAATGGAAGTTCCCTTCAGCTGCTTCCTACTGAATAATATTTCTGTGATTGATATTATAAGAGAATTACCGTCAGGTATCACAGGGTTCTAACTCCAGGAAAGACTATCCAAAGACAGTGTATAAATCAGGGATGTATCCTAAGATAACCATAGATATCTGCACCCCGAATAGACCTTTCCCAGTCTAATCCTCTAAGGGGAAGGATAAGTGAGGAGCCGCTACATATCCTATCACCTTTCGGTGCTCCCATATGACCCTGCTGCTTCATTCCTCTGATCGCAGCTTCACGCTACTGTCCTATATTTTTGTGTACGCACTCTTTACACCTTTTTTCGAAGATTTTCTTTGTATGATGGCTTCCTCTTCTTCGTCAAAGTTGAACACCCACCTCTCTTTGCTTTTTGTTCTAGCTGTAATTGCTTTGGTTCCCTTCGGGGAGTTATATAATAGCATAGAATCTGCACAATGTGTGGGGCTGATTATGTCTGACCTGATTATAGTCTTCCATTCATAAAGTTATACATAGAACAGTAGAATTAATTATATTTCTAAGTGACGATAACTTGCCGTCTAGCTTATTTACTTATTATTTTTTCCTCAAACTGATGAAACCCCTAGGAGATTAGACCTATGTAATGGCTATAGCCTACGCTATGATTTTTACTGTAATAGTTAATTGCAAGTTTCAAAATAATGATTGACACATTTTCTTGACACATTTTCTTTATCACAAAATGACTAAGTGAAAATGAGTAATAATTGAATTCATAGCCCAAATGCATAAACGCTTAAATTTTTCTCCATCTCTATGTCCTCTTAACCAGTTTCAGTTTATCCAGATACACAGTTTACGACTAGTCTCACAGGAGTCACGTTGAAGCGAGGGATTCGTATTACAGTAACATTTAATTTTTTCTGAAACATTATTTTAGCTTGAAATGCTTTTTTCATGTTCTAATATCTTTCAATGATAAGATTCTACACAAGCGACCAACGTTTTCTTGTATACAGTACAGTATACATGTTTACAAACTGAGATATAAGATTTATTACCAAGTGGAAATTTAAGAACAATGCTTGTCTAGTAAAAAATTAAGTATTACCACTTTTGCTGCATACTGCACCAGAGTTTAGGAAACCTAAGGAATCTGAAAAATTTAATATCCATGTACCAGGTTGTGAGAGTAAATTCTTCTAAATATACATCGGTTAGTACATGGACCAACGATGTTGCTACAGCCGGTTGGTGGACTGTTATTTGTAGGCAACAAATGAAAGTCTAGCCGATGTTTTGGCGTAACCATAGGAAAAGACCTCTGAGTAGATTTCCTGGTATGAAGTAATCAGGGTAAATTCAACACCAGCAATCACAGATCTGGGAGCCATCCTTTCAAGGACAAAATGGAATGGCAAGGGTCATCTTTCAGTTGTTTGATACTCTACACTTGCCCAATACAGTACTTCCTTAATAATGGTAAATGGAGAGAGAAGCAATAACATTTAGGTTTGATACAGAGAGAATCCAATAAACCATGGTTAGGAGCAAAGGATAAGTGAAAGAAGCAGATATGCTCATTTCAGGTTTAAGAAACAGACTCAAAACATGCACAAAGGCTTGTATCAAAGGAGTCAATTATAAGAGTAGGTAGAAGTCAGTGGGGATTTGGAGACCAGTATAGGTGTTTAGTGATTCAAGAAGATTTCAGATATGGAGAAATCAAAGACATGGGTCTAGGTTAAACCAGTTAGGGAGCAGATACATTCAATTCTTGGAAGAATTCAAGGGTTTGTCCTAAATCATTAATAGAGAATCGAATCATTATTTATGCCTGACTAGTCTTAGTACTATTTGAACATTTTATTTCTCAGAGGAGAAGTTAAATATCTCTTTTTGCTAGTACCACCCCAAAGATAAAAGATAATGAATTTCTTAATGATTATAATTATAATTTTTAGATACTATATTCTTTAAAGCAAAAGTGTCTAGTAGATTTTGAGTGGAGCTTGAACTCTCAAAGGTGTTACCAACAAGGTACCTGTACCATATGCAAGTCTTAATACCCCACCCTACATCGTTTATTGGTTCGAGGAGACATGGCAGAAGTCGATTTTCAACGTAGGTCAGAAATCCCCTATGAAGAGACTCCTACATTCCTTATAATGACAAAGTACTTACAACCTGCTGTCATTTTATAAAAACCTAAAACAATGTTAAAATATGTACTGTACAGTAATATTAACAGTATATTCTTCTTGCTCAAGGGGTTAACTACTGCACTGTTATTGTTCAGTGACTATTTCCTCTTGCGAAAGGTATTAGAAACTCTTTAGCTATGGTAAGTAGAAGTTTTTAGTTATATATGAAAGATCTATTTTAATGTTGTTACAATTCTTAAAATATTTATATTAACTGTTCATTAATTTTCCTGTAGCTTGTTTATTTCCTTGTCTCCTTTCTGCATGGGCTATTTTCTGTTGGAGCCTTTGCCCTTGGGGATATATCATCTTGGTTTTCCAACTAGGGTTGTAGCTTAGCTAGTAATAATAGAGAGGGTCACATTACTCTGAGATTAGCATCTTTTCTGCTTATTGGACAGTAAAGAAGGTGAAGTCGGGAGCGACAAGCTAGTTGTTGGAGGAGAATAACGACGATGTGGTTGCTAGTGATAAAGTAGCTTCTATTACTTTTCTTCTCTATTACAACCCGACATCGATGGTAGTGGTTCTTCATCGTCAAGATGTGGTTACAACCATGTAGCCTTGATTTTTAAACTCTTACAAGGAACTGATTTAACTTTCTTAGACAGTAAGCTTCCTCTTGCCATTGAGATTTGTCCTACATGGATGGAACCACATCTTCAACAGTACAGTATAAGATAATTTTGCAAAATGGTCAGCAATAGATGGATGGAACCACATCTTCAACAGTACAGTATAAGATAATTTTGCAAAATGGTCAGCAATAGATGGATGGAACCACATCTTCAACAGTACAGTATAAGATAATTTTGCAAAATGGTCAGCAATAGATCCTGGGACTCAAAGATTGCCATACACTTTAAAAAATAATAAAAAGCATGCTACATTTCTTTAAACTTGAAGCTCCTTAGTTATGGATCTGGGAAACTTTCTTCAATTTTCTGTTTTTCTCCCATCTCCCAGTACTCTTCATTAGTTAATAGTTACTTGTAGGCCTCAATCATCTCTTCAAAATATTCTTACAACTCCATCTTAAGTTCAAAATTCTTCGATATAACCTTTACTGGCTCATCAATACCTCAAAGTATGAATGAATTAAGGGCTCAGTCCCTTCCATACACCATTCACTGCTGTTCGAGATACTTTAGTCCAACCAGCAATAATTTTTAATTCTGCCTTTTAAATATTGTAAGCCTTCCAAAGCCTCCAAATGTTCATGCCATCATCTGAGGTAGTAGGTTGGCCAAGGCACCAGCCGCCCGTTGAAATACTACCGCCAGAGAGTTATGGGGTCCTTTGACTGGCCAGACAGTACTACGTTGGATCCTTCTCTTTGGTTACGGTTCTTTCTCTTTGCCTACACATACGCCGAATAGTCTGGCCTATTCTTAACAGATTCTTCTCTGTCCTCACACACCTGACAACACTGAGGTTACTAAACAATTCTTCTTCGCTCAAGGGGTTAACTACTGCACTGTATTTGTTCTGTGGCTACTTTCCTCTTAGTAAGGGTAGAAGAGACTCTTTAGCTATGGTAAGCAGCTCTTCTAGGAGAAGGACACTCCAAAATCAAACCATTGTTCTCTAGTCTTGGGTAGTGCCATAGCCTCTGTACCATGGTCTTCCACTGTCTTGGGTTAGAGTTCTCTTGCTTGAGGGTACAATCAGGCACACTATTCTATTTAATTTCTCTTCCTCTTGTTTTGTTAAAGTTTTCATAGTTTATATAGGAAATATTTATTTTAATGTTACTCTTCTTAAAATATTTTATTTTTCCTTCTTTCCTTTCCTTACTGGGCTATTTTCCCTGTTGGGGCCCCTGGGCTTATAGCATTTTGCTTTTCCAGCTAGGGTTATAGCTTAGCAAATAATAATAATAATAATAATAATAGCATCAACTGCCTCACATAAGGTACATCATAGACAGTACCACTTGAAGAGAGGCTATGACACCTTAGTCCATGAGTGGAATGAGAGATGTGGTGTTCAGTGGCTGGAAAATGGGGAAGTCAAATATGGGTCTGTCAACCAGATTTTTGGGATGTCCAGGTGCATCAACATAACCTTAAAAGGAAATTTCTTTATCCTGCAAAATTCCTTGACTGCTGGTATAAAACTGCTAGTGAACCATTCATAAAATATTACTTTGTTAACAAGGGCCTTCAGATTATCCATCCAAATGACACTACTACCCTCCTGGATAGCACAGTGGTAACGTGTTTGCCTAGCAATCGCATGGCAGCTGTTTATTGTGGAGGCTACTTGTCTGGCTGATGTTGTGGTGAGCATCTATTCTGATGAAACTGAAACCTGACACCTTTAACCTTTCGTGAAGTTTTTGATGCCCGGATATTAAGGGCATGTTAGAATATCAGAGGCTTCAGTTGGAAATCACTAGTGATATACTTCTTAATATTAATGCTACCCTATCATAGGCTACCATGAACTCAGGCAAGGTTTTTTCTTCCTTGGAAATAAATGAGTGATCCGACATATGCTTCCAAAACTAATCAGTCGCGTCGACACTAAAAGCGAGTTCTGGAAAAGTTTGTGCTTCATTAATGATTTTCTTCGTTGCATGAAATTTTCTGGCAGTAATAGTATCAGCAGCGGCAGCAGCTTCTCCCTGAACTTTAATATTGTGCAAGCTAAAACTCTTCTTGAATCTAATAAACTGCCCATTACTTGTGTCATTTTCATCTGGATGTTTTTTCACATAAGTCTTAAAACTTCACATAAGTCTTAAAACAAAGACTTGGCATTCTCTTAGATCAGCAATTGGCTCATAGGACTCTATTCATGTGTCTGCTCTTTCTATCCAAAGGGATAAGGGCTCCATTTCATTGAGCATTATGCCACTCTTCACACTGATGGCGCGAGTTTTAGACAATGGAGCCTTTTAAATAACATACTGAACAAAGCAGTCTTTGTCATGGATAATGGTGGACATATCTGAGCCACACCTAAGGTGTATGTTAATGTTTATCTCTTCTACTCTCCCTTTTCATCTCTGTTGATCATGTCCAATTTGTTTCACCATTAAAACATTTCACTTGGATTCACTAGCTTTACCGCCAAAGCTATACATATAATCAATAATCAAAAGAGATTTTGCCGATTAAAAAGGATACCCTTTACAAATACGCAAAAGAAAAAACACAAGAACACTTATAAACAACTATCTATATACGTAGGCAGGGGGTCTTCTAGCTGGAACAAGAGAGAAGTTCTATGTTTTAATTATTAATGAGATATTTTAGCTAATTCCCATTTCATCTTTAACAGTCACAGATTAAGCATTAATTAATAGTGATTCCAGAATTAATAGCTTAGATTCAACAAACAAACAAAGCAAATAGAACTTTAGTTGGAATAAAGTATAGGCTTAAACCTGCACAACATGCCTTCGAAAAGGATTGAAACAAAGTCGTCAGACAAAGCGCATGTTTTCCTTTATATGTATTTATATTTTCTGTGTACTATGTACACTATACTACTACTATTTACATATTGAATATATGTATTTACTAATTTTATTTAGTTTATTTTTTAGCCATTTTTCATCATTATTGTGTGAAGGAGTGACTAATGAAAGGCTGCATAAAGCGGAGTAATGTGATTTTTTAGTATTTAATATTTAAGGATGAGCGATGTAAAGTCAGAACCAAAACGCAAGTCAAACTGGCGTAAAAAGGGGTATTACTGTAGTGGTGGCGTAGATACCTGGGGAATCCTTTAAATCAAGATGCTAGAGAATGAGCAAAGGCCAGTATAATAATCAAGCTACAAATGAGGTACTGTATATAACCCTTGAAAATTTTCTAAAGCCTAGATATAGGTGTAACAGAGGAGTCAAGGTATGAAGGTTCATTATTGACGAAAGCCAATGACTCGAGAGTGACTGGCTAAATCAAAGATATTAGAATAGGTTTCTAGCAGGTCAAAGGAGGCTTGTAAAGTGGAAGATACAATGTAAGATGCTGTTATTAAAGCGAAGTTCGAATTTCCAAATCCCAAAATCAGCATTGCAGGCTGGGAACACGCTAAGACTGGTGGGCACATAGCAGACTTTTAACCAACACTAAGTTACAAGACTAGGCAATATCTACCATCCACTGGAACTTCTAGAGCTAGGGGGATTGCCAAAATTTGCAGGGACCTGGTAGGGCTTCACAGAATGATCCTTGCTTGTGGAAGGACAAAAGATATAAGTTGACTAGGGCTTAGTGTTATGTTGGGGCTGCAAACCCATTTGGTTTAAGCTAATGAATCTCGTCAGAGTACGCTTAGAAGCTCGAGCAAACAAATTTAGTTATTTTCTAACAACTTGTTCCTTAATAGGCTGTTACTTTGCTTTTTCTAGTAAGGGACTAATAAGAGAGTAGAGAATGAGTGATATTCTCTGCTTCTTGGAGACTCTCCTGCTAAATTAAGAGAAAATTTGTTGTTGTCTCCATTTGACAAAGGAGTGAATTGCGTTATTGTTGTTGCCATCTGCAAGAATGATCTCATAGAAATTGATAAATGCCAAAATTCAGGAACAGAGAAAGTTTTCTTTAGGAGGCAAGACAGTTGTCAAGGATCAAAAAGGGTATGCAAATTACTCCTACGGACAAATCTGCAAAAGAAAAGGTCTCTATGATCTTTTCTGAGGCAGATCTCGGCAAAGTAATTTCTTTTGGGTGACCAGGGAGACTTGAAGGAATTAATTCAGAAGAAAGATTAAAGAGATGGTAGAGCTTTAGTAGAATAGGAGCACACTCTCCGAAGGTTTGGTACTATAAGACAAGCAAGGTGAACACTTGAGCAACGTAGACTTTTCGTAGAATAGGAGTACATCCTCTGAGGGTTTGGTACTAAAAGGCAAGCAGGGTGAGCACTTGAGCAAGGTCTTGTTTTGAAGATTTCACTGCATCCTTGCCAAGCTTTGTTTCATGATGCTAGACCATCTAGAAAGAATGACAAGTTGGAAAGGTGTAGCCATGCCCAAGGATACACAGAAATGGTCCTTTTCTACAAGAGTTGTACAAACAAGGTGAGGGTATAAATCTTGAAACTCCTTTAAAAATAAAAAATTGCCAGAGATGTACACTACCAAGCCTAAATCAAGAGTTTGCTTTAGGGGAAGTCAAGATATGATAAAGAAGGCAAATCCTTCACATCCATGATAAGTTGAGGAATATCTGTCATTGTGTCCTATGCGGTCTCAAATTAGTTGAAGACAGGTCTGGGCCCCATGTATTAGTAACCTAATTGTCAGTAGAGATCACTGGAGCAACTTCAGAAGTAGCAACTGGAGGATGAGAAATTCTTTTAAAAAACTTATACTCCTGTTCAGAAAAAGGTAGTAAGTGTCTTCGTAGAAAAATCCACATAAGTAGAGACTATAGGTTAGGCAGGATCAGAAAAGATAACTATAGAACTGAGGTCACTTCTGGGAAAAAAAAAATAGTAGCAGATATGCTCACAAAGGCTCTAGCAGGAAAGTTAATAGTACTAGCTGCAAGGTGTATTGATCAAGATGAGAACCCAGGCCTCATGTTAGGTGAAGTAGGCAATGTAGGTACAGTACAGAGGCAACACAAGAGTATCAGCCTTGTAATTCTTCCAAGCAAGTCTGGATGAAGGAAAAGGCAGAAGCATCGCTCACATGACCAGGCTCAGTAACTACCTAGGGTAAATAAGCATTTAGCGAGAGGGGTAACCAAGATAGAAGGCTCTTAAGTGGAGGAAGAAATAATCAGAAGAACATTAGAGAGTACTGTACTTTAAAGGGTTTTGTGGCTCGATGGATTTATGCAAGGCAACAGGTTTGCCTTGAGGATGAATGCTGCATGCGAGGTGGCATAGGGTAAACAAGAGGTAGCAGCGGATTACCTAGAGAATTTGACTAGATTACCAGGATATTTCATTACAAATACTGTAATTACATTTTCAAATCCTTAACAATACTGTTATAACATTTTCACAGGTTCCACTGATGAAGTACAATCTAAAGAAAAAAAAAAAATACCACAAGAGTGTTGTTAAGATGGAAGCTAACAATCCCCTCCCTTTACGACACCAAATAGATGGCCAATTCAACATCAATGGGTTTTATGGATTCCAAAGTGCCTCTGCAGAAGGGGGAAACAAGGTACAAACCAGAGGGAACAACACAAGAGTTTGAAGCTTACGCCAAGGTTGCAGCTCTGGTGTCAGCTGGAAAGCTCGCAGTGAAGGTCACCAAAGTTTTGGTCTCACATACTTGCAACCAAAATGGAATTAGAGGAGGGGGGGGGGGGAACACTTTGGAGGCCACCCAAATAAAACACACAGGTTTAAATCGTCTACACTTTTCTTCACTCGCCCAAAAGACAATGAAATTGCATTAACACCGGAGGGTACAGGAATAGTACAGTATACAAGTTAAATCACTACCATTTTCTGAAAAGAAACTATCTTGGCCCACAAGGGAGGAAACGGTTAGTCAAGCATTCGGCAATTAATGTCCTGGGGACTGACTGGCGGCAAGTCTGTGGACCTGTTTCCCAAAAACATTTTCCTTGCATGTTCGAGACAAGGTATTGTGTGTGTAATTTAGATTTTTGTTGACAATTAATGTGTTATCAGGAAAATCAATAAGGTAATGTTGAAAAGTTCAGAAAAATACATTAATCATATCTTGCTTCGAGTGATTTTGTCTAGGTTGACTACAGTATGTTGTATAATGTGTAAGTTAGTGGTTGAAAAGCAAATACATTTTTATGGTAACTTTTGTCAACTGCTCATGCTAATTTTTTTTATCAAAAGTCATACTTTTCCCTTCTGGAACCCTTGGACATAGAGCATCGTGTTTTTCCAAGTGGGGTTGTAGCTTTGCTAGTAATAATAACCATTGGTCAGAACAAAACTTAACATCGGCATACATTATGAACAAATGTCATATATTAGAAATATAACTGCAGTTGCATGCCAAATGTGTTAGCATCTTTTATTCCTTTTACCATTATAGGACAATAAGTTTATCACTTTATTTTTGCCTTAAAAAAATTTTTTTTTTTTCTTTACCATTTGCTTAGTTTACTCCTTTAATAATCTTCCTAAATATCAGATTCCAAATTCAAGCCATAAAATACAGAAAATATTGTCAGAATTACTTTAAAATAGACCTTAGATTTAAGAAAAAAAAATACTGTAAAGACCTTTCTGAAAAAATCTTATCCGAGGATCTCATTTCTCGTTACAGGTCCCCTTACACAGACCTAAAACAAGGGGTGGTGCCCAGCCAGTACAAGTATACCAACGGAGCAACCTATGTAAATGTATGGTAACTGACTGGGGTCGTCATCCCATATTAAGGCTGTTTGCTATACCTGGCTGCAACCCGTTAACTACTAGAATCTAACCAACATTCTTCTGTATTCATTAAACCAAATTAAATAATAAACCTAACAAAACACCTAGGCACAAATTACTCATAATTTTTACTGCCCTTAACTAAAACATGAATAACCACTGCCAGCAACTGAAGCAAAGTGAAGTTGGAGCAATAAACAAGATGTTATTTATGAGACACCCTAGCAGTGAAAAAGTAAAAGCACATCTTGGGGGCTAGTTTGGAAACATGAAGCAAATCAATTTTGAATAAATTTGATCAAAATGAATAGTTCTCCATGTTTGTTGAATCCAATGTTGCTATCAAATAGCATTTAAAGAGAATATATAGAATACCACCACAGTAGTATTATGATACTAAATGAAAAATGTTTATGACATATCTTTACAAGGTTACCAAACTTTTCAATTCACACATAGCAAAATTATTCAGGGATATTTTTTATCCTTGTTCATAAACTACATACAAATGCAGCTATCATAATTATGTAGCTGATAAGACTGACTGATTACATAAAAATAATCAGGGATTTCAATGCAGCAAAATAATGGAAAAGCTTGCAGGAACGATATTTCCAATCCAAAGATGAATATATTCTCAATACTATACCAAATATACCATTGATTTTTGTAAAAGGAATTAGACTTGTAATGCTCAAGTATAAAGATGCAATAAAGATAATTATAAAACAGATTTAATCAGTACCATTCTCTTGCTGTTTTTCATCTGCTGCATTACATGTAATAATGAACATGCTAAATTCACAGGCCAACAAAATACATAGTGACTTCAATCCCTCCAAATATGAAAAATTAACTCGACAGTTGCAAATATAATCTGTGATGTCCTAAATCACAGAGAATTGTGTGCAAAAAAACGAGATACAATAAAAACAACATATGGAGGAAATCTTGTTTGAAATGTTCAAGAAAGGTTCCAGGCTCTAAATCAAAAAGACGATGTTAAACTACCAAACTCCTTTCGGTTGAGAAACTGGCTGTCAAAAGACTAGAATAACTTGGGGAAGCTTAACTTCAAACAAAAGATAGAAAATCATTATAATAATAATAGTGTACTTGTATGGCAGAACTTCTAGTTAGGTGTAACCTACACTATTGTATGCATTATAAGATATGATCAATAGCAATATAAAATAGAATTTATGAAATAGCACCTACTACTGTCCTGTTGCTGCAGAAGTATTAATAATGTAGAAGTAATTATATAACAGAAAACCAACTTCAAATATATACAGTACTTGATCAAATCAATAAATACTGTTACTCTAAATATTACTAATGAGCTGGCTACAGGCAAACTTACTATGAACTCATTTCCACCATCAAAAACAAATGCAATAAAAAAGCAGCTGGTTTCACATGTCTACTCTATCCAAAGATAGTTAAAATGGGGTTTCAAAATCGGCTACATAAATGCAAAGTACTGTATTCCTTGAATGGCATAAGGTCTTTTGCTTTGTGATAGAACACAGAACATGGGTAGACTAGAAAGCTTTAATTACAAAAAAAAAAAAAATAAATAAATAAATAAAAATGGCAATTATTACACTACAGGATGACAGTCAAAAGAAGATTCACCATGATTAAAATACTTTACTGTCCTTCATAAAAAAAAAAAAAAAAACTTTTAAGCACGTTTCAATTCAAAGATAACATCCAATTTAGAAGTAATAAGATTCTTTATAACATGGTGATGGAAATATTTCCATATTGTCTATCGGTGATCAACGATAAAATCAAAGATCGCCTTTCAGTTAAACTTGTTTAAATCCCCTATTCTTAATGTTAACTCTTTTACAATCTTTTTTTTTTTTTAATTCCCAATCAAGTACAATGTGCATCTTCCTCTACTGTTCTGGTAAAATAACTTACTACTATTCGACAGTAACATTCTTGAACATGAAATGTTTGAGCAGCAGGCAGATATGCATCCTATATCAAGTAAATCATTACAAAGTCTGTAAAAATTTTACCCAATTAAGTTGCATCACAGAAAAATAACGTTCTACAGTATATGTAACTTGCTTCCTTCTCAAACTTTAAAGGATTAAAATGAAACTTAGAATACCATTCCAAATAAGACCCAAATGCAATAACAGAACTCTCACTGCAAAATATATATATATATA
The DNA here is from genome assembly GCF_036898095.1 of Palaemon carinicauda. Classification (NCBI taxonomy): domain Eukaryota; kingdom Metazoa; phylum Arthropoda; class Malacostraca; order Decapoda; family Palaemonidae; genus Palaemon; species Palaemon carinicauda. Next base: position 149,328,916 of record NC_090730.1, on the reverse strand, counting down.
TTTTTTTTTTTATATTAATCTATCATTGAGGCCAAATTGTACTGACACAGAATGAATCCACTAGACAAGCAGAGAATTATCTACGATTGTGTATTCTCTGTATTTGACGACATTTAAACACATGCTATGGTATTAACATCAGCAAGGAGGCTTGTTTTGTTTTGTAAGTAAAGTATAGCATTTTGTTATGAAAGTACTGTGTATAAATTGTGTACAATGGGAGAGGGAAGGGAAGGTAAAGGGAGCATAAAAGTGCGTGCAGAAAGAACAGACAAAAATTGTGACAGAGTAATGAGAATTAAGAGAAAAAAGAAACAAGAAAATAAAGGCAGAAAGTGACGAGCTACAGCACTAAAGAAATGACTCAACAACCACATTCAGCCGTCGTTCATCTCGACTATTTCTAGCTTACTCATAATTAATAATAATGCTTTTTTAATCTTCA
>NC_090730.1:149305971-149313471 GCF_036898095.1 Palaemon carinicauda | reverse complement strand
ATTCAAAGGTGGTTTTACAAGAGAAATCCTAGGAACAACATGCGCCGGGTTCTTCAACGTCCTCTGGATTAAAGTCAATAGTTTTTTCCTTGGCGTAAAAAAATGACACGGCCATGTTTTTTTTTCTTCTTTCTTTTTTTAAATCGATATCCAGAATTATGAAGACTTCGTTCAACATAATTCATTCGTTCTGTACTGTTGCCAAAAAGACAATTAATTTGAATATACTAAATATTTTTTAGCTCTCTGTGTCACAGAGAGAGAGAGGAGAGAGAGAGAGAGAGAGAGAGAGAGAGAGAGAGAGGGGGGGGGGTGCTACTTGAGGAGAATAGGATAGAAAACAGCATAAAATCTAGAAAAAAATAAAACCAACTATTAAACCTATATCAGTTCCACAAAAATATATATATATATATATATATATATATATATATCACTTAGAAGTGTCAGGGTGAACGCAGCAGAAGAGGAAACACCAATTTCACAAGTAAATGAGATCGACGACCGCAAGTCGTGAATTCCGACGCAATCCCCAAACCCCATAACGAAAGACGTAATCCTCCTCTCCCCACAAAACCCCCACAGTGTACAATCCAATAGTGTATTATTTCCAAATGCTACTAGCTCACTGAAGTATGGCTTCTACTTGCACCATCACTCAAAAACGACGCATTAACTGCAGTGAGGTGTACATTCGTACATTTTTTCCAATAAAAAAAGACTTATTATAAAATCAAAAATTACTTTATTGTTAGATATACATGTACACCCATCAATTTTCGTGAAAAAAAATATAAAACAGCAATGGTAGCCACCTCTCTCTCTCTCTCTCTCTCTCTCTCTCTCTCTCTCCACTTCACGTTTTACCTATCTGAGAATGTAATTAATTGATATGAAGATCCCAGCAATGGTTCTGCAACCAATGACACCAAATAGAGACCTAGTCATAAAGCTTCTCTTAATCTTTTCCTTTCGTTTTCAAAAAGTTATTCTTGATGTTAACTCTACTCCTTTTCCAATATTCCCTTTTCTTAAACCGCATCCACTCTCTGAAATTGACAACTGGTTTAGTAGCCTTATGAATCTGAAATATTTTAGTTGGAAGCAACTGATGGCAAATCAGCATACTTGTAGAGAGAGAGAGAGAGAGAGAGAGAGAGAGAGAGAGAGAGGGAATATTATTATCGAGGCAAGTCATAAGGAGGTCAAGTAGTTTTACCTTCCCCACTCCTCTCTGAGAGGACTGAAGATGACAGAACAATGATTACTGGAAGAGCGCCTTGTTTTATTTAACTTTTGTAGGTTTAGAGCAGATCAGTAGCCCACAAAGAAAATAAAACAAGGTTTATCTCACAAAATTCAGTTATCACTGACGTAAAAGATTAAAAAACATTGCCAGTATTTAGTTTGTAAAATTGTAACACTAATTTCAAGCCCATTTCGTTCAGTTTCTTTAAACCTTCAATCTATCGACCAAACGAATTATTATTATTATTATTATTATCATTATTATTATTATTATTATTATTATTATTATTATTATTATTACTTGCTAAGCTACAACCCTAATTAGGGAAAATAACCCAGTGAGGAAATGAAACAAGGAAAAATAAAATATTTTAAAAGTAACATTAAAATAAACATCTATATTAACTATAAAAACTTTAACAAAGCAAGAGGAGGAGAAATAAGATAGAATAGTGTGCCCGAATGTACCCTCAAGCAAGAGAACTCTAATCCAGGACAGTGGAAGACCATGGTACAGAGGCTATGGCACTGCCCAAGACTAGAGAACAATGGCTTTATTTTGGAGTGTCCTTCTCCTAGAAGAGCTGCTTACCATAGCAAGAGTCTCTCTTCTACCCTTGACAAGAGGAAAGTGGTCACTGAACAATTACAGTGCAGTAACCCCTTGGGTGAAAAAGAATTGTTTGGTAATCTCAGTGTTGTCAGGTGTATGAGGACAGGAGAATATGTAAAGAATAGGCCAGACTACTCGTGTGTGTGTGTGTGTGTGTGTGTGTGGCACCCCATGCTGCAACCTACCTCTACGAGTGAGCACCCTGCCATACACACTGTAGTGTTAAATACATACTGTCTTTATCTATAAATCAATTTGTATACTTTTTTTCTTGGGATTTCGGAGACTGATAAGTTAAGCAACTTGTATCATGGTTGCATAAACTAAGGAACAAAATAAACCGTGAAAATTAGTGAAAAGAAAACATTAGAATGGATTGACTAGCTGATTGTTTTACGTATGACTTGCTGATTGCTAGAAGTAAATTGGCGTTAATGGTTATTGAAGTAAAAGAAAAATAATATAATTGAAAATTATCAAAATCCAAAAAAATATACTAGGAAACATATCAATATAGTCTAATTACGCTTTTCATCTGACTATTATTATTATTATTATTATTATTATTATTATTATTATTATTATTATTATTATTATTATTATTATTATTATTATTATTATTATTTATTATTATTATTATTATCATCATTATTACTTGCTAACCTGCTACCCTAGTTGGAAAAGTATGATGCTATAAGCCAAGGTGCTCCAACAGGGAAAATAGCCCAGTGAATAAAGGAAACAAGGAAAAATAAAATATTTTAAGAACCGTAGCCACATTGTGCCCGAGTGTACCCTCAAGCAAGTGAACTTCAATCAACCATTATACTTTTCTTCTCTTTTACATGAAGTTCTTCGTTTGGTGACATACAACACGCTCAGCGCTAAGGATGCTATCATTTTCTTTCTCGACTTTGCATGTTAGTGAAAGAGTGATTACCACTGGCCTCAAGAGATGAAGTTTATCTGGAATTTAGGGGAATTTCCTACCACCTAAGGGTGTAAAACCATTTTATAGGCTATGTTGTGTCTCAAGTTACATCATTTGTTTCCAGTCGCATTGGCACTTTCTAAGGCAAAAATATCCTGGCTATACCACATAGCAGTCCTTAGTAAACAGTTGGCCTCGAAAGAGAGAGAGAGAGAGAGAGAGAGAGAGAGAGAGAGAGAATATTCTTCTTACAGAAGGTTAATAGGAAAGTAAGACCCTAGGTCATTCGTCAAGCTGCCTGACAACTTCCCTGGCTCGATAACCTCTCTTCGCACGAGAGAGAGAGAGAGAGAGAGAGAGAGAGAGAGAGAGAGGTCCCTTTCACCGGTGCAACCAACAGCGACATGTTCAACCTCCCCTTTGCAAAGGGGATGAAAAATTTATAAAAGTGCTAAGGATCTATTCACACATAAAGGACCTTGCATCTGCAACTTGTCACTCACACAGTCACATACACAGTCCTGTGGATCTTACGGGGGCCCGAGTGGGAAGGTCTACATGAAGGGAGGTGTAGAGGAATGGACCAAGGGAGGGAGGGTGGATGGCATTAGGGTGTAATCAGATTTAGGCGATTCTATCACATCAATGTCCAGCAGTATGGTAAGGGGGGAAGAGGGAGATGGGGAGGATGTTACAGAGGATGACATGGATTACGAAGAGCATCCATGCACCAAGCCTTAATGTCATTTTCCTAAAGATAATAAAGTTTAGGCAATGCAATGGAGGACCTGGATGGGAAGTTTCGTACCCTGTCCCTAGGTTTCATTTAGTCGGGGACTCCATCAACAAAGTCGGTTTGGAAAACGAATTCCTCTGTTTACATGCATACACATACATATATGTATGTGGGAAAACAACAATAATAATATACTATACATTACCATTAGCAAATAGCAACGAACTTCGAAAAATCATGAGCTAAATAATATGAAAAAAAGTTGGAAATACAAAAAGCAATCAAGATTAATATACGGATTCTAAAAAAATAATGAAGTAAGATTAAGTAAGATTAGAGTTCCAACACTGTAGTGAATTAGTAATTTCTTACGGAAATTGTAACTTAATTTATCAGTTTCTATTTCGCTACTCACATCGAGAGAGAGAGAGAGAGAGAGAGAGAGAGAGAGAGAGAGAGAGAGAGAGAGAGAGAGAGAGAGAGATGAGCACAGCTGGTTATAAGCTATGGCAACAGATGGTATGCGGGACGTCATTGGATTGCAATATGGAATATGGAAATTCAGGGATGAAGTATTTTTTTTTCATTAACTATCGAAAGCTGTGACTAATTTTTCTTTCTGGGTATTATCGTATCAGAAATTATATACATTACTTTGTTATTACAAAATAAAAAAAAATCAACTCATAGCAATTCTACGAGCTCCAAGATTAGGCAAACCAATCAGCGAACGGAAATGGAGATTAGTGATAATGATGAGCCAGTTAGATGGTCAGGGAGAAACGGAAACGAAGTACAAGTATAATCCAATCCCCTATCCGAGTGAGAGCTATATCATCTCAATTATTCTTCGGAGAGTTCCGGTGGTCATTTTGGTATTTTAATATTGGCTAAATTAATAATTCATCGCTCTGGATGTTAAACCATTTTCTTTTCTCTTTTGTAAATAATTCCTCGATAATGGAGAGGCGTTGGTTGGTATTTGTTTCGTAACTAACTTAGGTTCCTAAAATCAGCAGCTCCTTTGGAAGTCATTCTCGGGTTCAGGTAGTTTCTCAATATGACGAAGAGGAATCAACACCCAAGATAGTGTTAAGCCTTGTTAGAGAGCAATCTTCTTGCTTGAAGGCAATGGACAAGGTTCTTGAAGGTACAATAAACACACACCCCCTTCCTACCTACATCACTGTTCCCAAAAGAAGAAAACGATGCTTTATACATATCAAGTTCATGAAGACAGGCTAATTAACCTGTGGATTTTATAATGAAAGCTCTAAATGGGAAGTTGATGAATGATGTCCTACATTAATAACAGGAGTATATTAATTTTTTTTTTTTTACAGCAGATAATATACGAGTGGCAATAGTACATACTGTTCAGTATATGAGAGGCTGAATTGAAGAATACTAGCCTGGAAAGGGTTAGTATGCACTTGAAAATTTGGAAGAGGCTCCTGGTGGCATGAGAGTAATTATAAAGTTGGAGAATGGAATTAAAACCCAATTTGAATTAATCAAAAGGGGGATGGTCTGGTACAACAGTGATTGAGGGTGTGAATGGCTGACTAGGGTTTGTAAGGTGTGTCCAGATGAGAAAAGGGTTTCAATCCGTTTGGTGAAAGTAATAATTGTTACACTGCAGAGAGGCTAAGTAACGAAAATTACTAAAGATTACAGTTAGTATAATGGTAATTTGTATAATAGGGTAAATGAATGATATAATTTTCACTGAGAATTCAAGACAGGTAACAAGAGGACAGATAGAAGACTGGTAACAAGAGGACTGATAGGGGAAGAACTCCAGTTTAGACAAGAAACAGGGTGTTTAGTTCAAGTGTTTGATATAAAAAAAAAAGGTTGCGCGAGAAGTTGGAAATATAGAGAAAAACTTATGATCCAGTTAATAAAGAGAAAATGTGAAGAGAGTCAAGGACATAAGACAGGCGCAATTACAAGCTTTTATGAGGAAATCAAATTGCATTTTTTAATATGTACAAAATTGGTTCTGAAACAAACTTGCAAGGTCCGTGGTTGTTGAGCACTTTTAGTGTAGCAAAAACCTAAAGAAATTACACTAGAAGTATATGCTAAGTTGTTTGAAAAAAGAAAATTAGTAATAAGTGTGGAATGGTTAAAAATTGCAAATGATATAGCACTATATGGGGATAGTGAAGAAAAACTAAAGAAAATGTTTTATCGAGAGGAGGAAGACCAGGGTTAAGAAAGTAGCCGAAAACTAGAATATGGAGCAATGAATCATAGTTGGAGGGTGAAGAATAAAATGATTACACTTGCATATGTATTCGGTAAGATAAAATAAGAGATTCGGAGAATGGGTAAGGCAATAGGAGGAGTGTAAAAGCCTAAAAAAAAAACAATGCACAGATGAAAAGGAGAGGATGCATGGCTTCTTCAATCAACTCTCTCTTTAGGAGGGGATACGTACGCGTTAAACACAAGTGGTGGAGGCATCATACAATGCGCGAACACATATATATGTATACATACATACACACACACACACACACACACACATATATATATATATATATATATATTACATATTTTATGTATATACTAGTGTAAATAGGTATGCATACAAATATGTATGTATGTATGTATGCAGATCTATATACATACATATTTACTTATATACTGTATGTACAAATATATGAATACACCATTATATATATATATATATATATATATAGTTGCTAAGTAAAGAGTGAAAACTTTCCCCTGAAGGTGGTGCAACCGAGATTTGGAGTTGGGGTTCGCCGCAATCCAATTGGAATCCGTGTCATATGAACCGAGATGTTTTCTATGCAAGGTTGGGAAGCCGAAGGCTACCGGCCCAATCAACCATGAATTGAACGTAATGGTTTTATATATACACATGCACACCACATACACGGACGTACTCACGCACAAGCTCCCCGATCTATATTCCTAGGAGAGCAGCCATGGCACGCAATGGGATACAAAAAATAGCAGTTCTCTAATCCGTATGAAAGAAATCAGACATGATGCACGCTTGGCTAAGTCCCACGATTCCAATTACACAATGAAATAGGCGTTCTACAATTGGCTGTGTATAACTAGGCAAAGCTTTTCCATACTGGTGGCCAAACGTAAAAAAAAAAAAAAAAAAAAAAAAATCTCTCTCTCTCTCTCTCTCTCTCTCTCTCTCTCTCTCTCTCTAAGGGGTGATTCAGTATTGAAATTTTCTATGTATAAAAATAAAAATGATATTGTCAGTCCTAACGCCCCAAACCCATTTTTCCTTCTAACTTGGACCATTACTCTCCTTCAGCAACAGCAGAAGCCTACACAAAAGGGAAGAAGGGAAGAGTACCCGGAAAAGGTTGGACAGAATTTTTTCACATTCCGAGATCTTTCCAAGAAAGGGAATCTACACACGAACAACAGGAAGGGAATTCTTTCCACAATGGAGAACGGAATAACCTTTTTTATATATATTCCCACATGGATAATTGTGTTGGTAGTTCACATCCGAAAGATTTTGTGAGAGGATTTATATACAAAATGACAACTACTCTCTCTCTCTCTCTCTCTCTCTCTCTCTCTCTCTCTCTCTCTCTATACCAACGTACACGAATACATAAACATAAACGCAAAATTAGATTTCCTGTACAACAGCAGCGTGAATGTTTCCAAAGAGGACACGAGTTCGAAAGCGTCCAATGTCGGAGAAGTATTTGTAAATTCCGTGGATATCCAACAGTCCTTTTGTCGAATGTGGTTGGAGGATGGAAAGACCTAGCAAACTTATGTGACAAAATAATATGCTACAAATTGGAAGGATAACTTTTAGCCACACACACACACACACACACACACACATATATATATATATATATATATATATTATAAACGTTATTTCCACAAGATACGACATCAAAAAATCCACGACCAGAAGACGTAAAAATAAAACTAGTTTCGCACAAAATG
>NC_090730.1:149298471-149303471 GCF_036898095.1 Palaemon carinicauda | reverse complement strand
ATAAACATTACCAAAAAATATAGTAGCCTAATAATTATTTAATATTATGTAAATGAATGCATGAGGGTATGTAAGTCACAAATCTATACTGGATAGAAAATATATATTAGACGTGATCAGTTTATGAATAATTTTAAGAGAAACAAAATTCTACCAACTACAATCAGAAATACTCACACCATAGAATCAAGAAAACTGCGAAATGCAAAAATTTTTAACAACCAAGAAAAATAAGGCACACTAACAATAAATAAACAACCATGCTTACATTCACAACAGATATAAAAGATATGATATCAAAGTGATCATATTCCATCTTGCAGTGTGATACCTGTCATAACCGGATTATTAGTAGACAGTGGACCAGCCAGTCAGTACGACGGTACACTCGGTCCATTAATTAGATCGAAATGATGCCAGACTCCCACCAAACTTGACAAGACCAAATGAACGTCATTCTAACGGCTGAATGATAAGAAATTCATTCTAATATTAGCCTGCGCCATTCCAAACCTCTAATTCCATTCCCGTCATATAATAATTAACAGCCTATCAAGTGTCACGAATACCTTGCAGTTCAGCTGAAATGCTAATGAAACAATGATGCTAAATGGCTTCCAGCTACCAATCATTAAATAGATATATAAATATATACAGGACATAAATACATATACATGACTGTGTATATATACATATATGTGTATATATACAAGTATATATAAGTATGCATATAAATACATGTATATAAAAAATAAGACATTTATACGTATACATATATTATTCTATAAACATATTCACAATAACAAACGCAGCCGTTTCTAGTTCACTGCAGGACAAAGGCCTCAGACATGTTAATTCATGTCTCGGGTTTGGCCAGTTTTCATCACCAGGCTGGCCAGTGCGGATTGCTGGTGGGAGGAGATTTTCGTCAGATCGCTTAGAGCAAATCAACCTAATTTGGGTGACTCTGACTGCAACACCTTTGGTGATCACGGCGATACACTAACACTTTCCCCTCGTTAATGTATTATGTACAGTATATATGTATGTATGTATGTATTACAGATTTAATATATATATATATATATATATATATGTATATGTATACGTATATGTATATGTATATGCATATGTATATGCATATGTATATGTATATGCATATGTATATGTATATATATATATATATATATGTTTGTGTGTGTATGTAAATCAAATCTATAATATATATATATATATATATATATAAAATATATTTATATATATATATATATATATATATACACACACAAACTCGCACAATGGAGATCATTTCATTAAACTCGTGGGCAACATTTTCCAATACAGTAATTTAAATTAAAACTGTTAGTAACCAGTAAATAGTCATAAAAATTGGATTAAATGTCCACCTATCTTATTACATGATAAACCCTAATTGTTTTAACAATAATGCAGCTATCACAATATTAAAATTCCCAGAAGACTTGAAATGCTGGCCAAGTAAGAGGCATCATGTTTCGACTAATGGACACTAAAAGGGCGGGTGGTGTACGTACTTGTGAAAGAAAAAATGTATATATATTTTTAAAGGTTTTACTCCTACTCAAGAATGAGCTCTCTCGTTCTTTTCAATTTCTTCCTATTTCTATTCCTTCTTTTAAATAAGTCCTCTTTCATCTGTTATTTTTAAAAGTGCTTGGCCTATCATTAATATATTTTCTTCTCACACTCTCATGTCTTGCGTCAATGGGAGAAAAAAAAAACATTTCTCATATGTTTTCCTCCCAATCAGAACGTAGGATGTGCATTCACATTCATATTTCCAAAAGTCTCTCTCTCTCTCTCTCTCTCTCTCTCTCTCTCTCTCTCTCTCTCTCTCAAAAGGTAATGAAGATGTCTTTCAAATGTCCCACAGTGGGCGTTTTGGAGTATTGGAGGTGAAGCCAAAGGAAGAAAACAATAAAAGGATGGGAAGGGGGGGAGGGGGATGAGAGGGATTTCACAGTGCTGATCAAAAGAAGTAATCCATATAGTAAAAAACGCCCTTCCAGGGAAAGCTACGTTCGATGTTGGTCCCTGAATGGCAGTGCTAGATTACTAATTCCATCCCTTGAATGTAGACCAGTTGACTGCTGAATGCCCTCAATGGGATCTTGCTAAAATTAGAGCAAGGCGAAAATTGTGGAAGATAAATTTGAACCCTAAAAAACTAAGTATGATTGAAAGTAGGCCTTGGGCAGTGGCTCTTCAATATCCAGATTTCTGCATTGATAATGTCTTTAATTTGATTAAAAACCACTAATTTTTTATTGCACATTTATTTTTGAGAAACACATCCGGTCTGTTTCTTACCCAATTGCACTAAAAATTGGCGCAATTAGTCTCTCAATGGTTAATTTGTTTTACCTTTCTATGTTTCGAGTATCATTCTCCTGTTTGTTCTTCAGCTGTTGAATCTCCTCTTAATTTCTAAGACAAAAAATTGCGATGTACGTGAACATTCCTTATCCCATTCCTGGATATTAATCTCTGGCATCGTCGTTCAGTTAGTTCATTGTGCATGTAGTTATCCAGTAATTATGACTAAGTATGCAGTTTATTCTAACAGTCTTTACTGTACAGTATTCTAGAACTTTGGTTGCAGCTGTGGCTAGATTGTGGAATGATCTTCCTAATTTGGTGGTTGAATCGGTATTAAATGCTTTGCTGTTGAACAGATTGACATGTCTAATTTCCCTGTTTATATATGACTATTTAAATTTATTGGTAACCTTAATATATCTTATAACTTATTTCGTTACGTCTCTATTCCCTTTCTGCACTGGGCTGTTTTCCTAGTTGGAGCAATTGGCCTTGTAGCAGTCTGCTATTCCAATTCGAGTTGTAGCTTGGCTAGTAATAATAATAACAATAATAAAAAAAAACCGTAAAGACCCCTTAGATAAAAACTACATGAAAGTGATTAAATTTCTTTTATAATCAAACCGACAACAAATGTAATTATCAGTTTTGAAAAGACCTAATACCCAAGACAGATCGATCAATTAAAATCTCATAAGACCATCTTCGACCTTTCCCCATCTACGTGTGAATCTGCCTGTCCGTTAGTCTCATGCACTTCAGCTTCCATCTTGGATATAAATAACTAAGAATTGCAGACGCGTCTGCTTTCGCAACCCTGGATTTACCTTGGAAGCTTTGAGCAGGTCGTCTGAATAGACACTTGATTTTTTTTATCCACTCAGCCCTGAACTATTTACCAATAAATTCATTTATCAACAAATTTATACAGCAATATAAATTAAATGAATAATTTGTTCCATTTGTTAACCAAATTTGCAGAAACATAAATTTAGAAATGATTAAGGTTAATGATAAAAAAAGGAGTTAATGGTTTAAAGGTCGCCCATGAATGGAAGAAGCAAATGACAGTAGCAATGTCCTGGAAACTGACCATATATACATAATCAGCGTCTAAGCCTTTCTCCAACCTGAGACCAAGAAGGGCCATGACATTGGCTGATAACGATTCAGCAGATTAACCTTTAGGCTTTCTCATACCCCAATCCTTACCTTAAAAGGATGGTGAAGTTGCAAACACTACAAGAAACTAACGAGCTTGAGCGAGTCTCAGACCCCCATTCCAGCAGATGGCCAGGCAGAGACCTTTCCGATAGGCTACCACAACCCGAACAAATTCTATCATAAAACGCAATGGTACTTACAGAGAGAAATTACTTGATAATATGCACTAGTTCAAGAAATAAATAAGCAATGAAGGCGTTTTACGATGTGATAATTGCAATAATCGCTTCTGATAATTATACTGATAGCTTTCATAGGAGTGATAAATGTCATAGGCAACCTAATAAAGTTATATTGCCCAGGTTTGAATGAAACCATACAAAGGAGGAACAGTGCCGCTTAGTCCCAGAGGAACTGACATATTTTCCTTTTCAAGTCTAATAGTCACGTGGGGAAATACAATGGGAAATAAGAGCTCCAAACTTTGGCAGAACAGAGGAAGAATCAAGTCCCAGAATCAAACTATATTCATCCACGAATACCACCAAACTCACTCTTCAAAAGAATTCGTTTAATGAGTTAGAACTTTTTTCAAAACCATCAACAAAAATTGTGATTAAAGGTATCATACATTCCATCGATTTTCGAAAAAAAAAATATTAAACAGCGATAAATACTCTTTTTACGCGACACAAATTCAGTGGTTAGAATTTAACTTTACTTGCAATTACAGTAATATAATTCTAGAATAAACTAAAAAAAACTAAAAGCTGAATTATTAAACTGATTTCAGGATTCAAGTAGTTCGAAATCAGTATCCAACTGGGTTTAAAAGCCTTCGAGGAAAAATCAATCTAATGGCTCAAAACTGAAAGTTAAAATCATCTGTAATAAATATCAAAATATTTTTTTTCATCAATTGGCTTAAAAGCAAGGACGCTAAGAAATAAACTATCGCTTGTGCTCAGAGCCGACCATCCTAAAACTTTACACAGGAAACATTTAATTTACAAAATATACTGGTTCAAGTAACTAGGGATTACAGGGTAAAAATACTTCTAGGTACGTCACACCCATTTATATGTCGTCACTCCATCTGCTTCCAAAGAAGAACGTGAGGATGTCTACGGGTAAATACGTGAACAATCATAAGACATTTATGCATATGCAACAGAAATAGTCCACACATAGGATTCAATACCAGATTAGAATTAGGGTGTATTTATAATCAAATTCAGAGAATTCCACCAATTCAATTTAAATGACAGACGACAAAGATTCCACGAACAAGCTCTGACGATCGCTCTTTGAGAGAGAGAGAGAGAGAGAGAGAGAGAGAGAGAGAGAGAGAGCATGCCTGTCCAAAACAAGGTCACCTCTATGAAAGTTGATGAACTTGAATGACAACAAGGCCTTTTTTAGAAAACAAGAGAAATCAAGTTAAATCATCCAGTAAATACAGAGAAAATGAAGCAAAT